>NW_016157680.1:96786-113604 GCF_001687245.7 Rhagoletis zephyria | reverse complement strand
TCTGCCTCTTGCTTCTTGCTAGACATCGCTCCTTTCGTTTTTCCAACCACCGCAAATATCCGCACACTTGCTCCATTTCAAACCATTGTTCTGTACAGATTTGTCGATAGCTTTAAAAATTTCGTCGCTAGTGGCGTAAGTCTGAAGTACTTCGTTCTTCTTCGATTTGCATTTCGAATGGGTACCTCACTAACACGAGAAGACTAGCTCTTAAATCGTGTTGATTCGCTCTTTGACAGTGTGATTGTGAAGCTCCAAAGAATTAGTAATATATACACGTGCGCGAAGCTGCTGCGCTTGTTACGAGAACAGCCCAGCCAGCAAACCATCCGAAAATTAGTACGAAAACGGAAAGAAAAGTATATGAAACGCGGATTAGGTCTACAAAAGTACCGAAAGTGCTTGTGAAAAGGGTACGTTTTCGGCTATTTTTCTGATTTAATTTTACGTTGACAAAACGTACTGAGAGACTACGCTTAAGAACGAAATATCCCTTTGCTACAAGCTATTTGTGTTGTGTATGGGGTTTGACGAGCCGCTGAAGGTAATGTTAACCCTTAATTAGGCGCATAAAGAAAATCAAACAATCGAGTAGTCCACTTGCAAACAGCGTTATGTGATTTTGTAATAGAAAGCCATACATTTAAATAAAAACGACTACGACAACAAGTAACATTTAAATGGAATCTTTTTTATTATTACCTGAAAATTTTAATAAATAAGAGATTATAAAATTATAACATAACATAACATGACATAAGATAACATTAACAGTCTGTACGACCTAAAGCAGTTTTCTAAGTTCATCAGAAGATGGCTACTTTTGAAAGTTTATAAATAAGTATGATAGCGACTTTTCGAAGAAGAGCTAACATTTGATGCTATTTTTTCAGAATATAAAAAGATTTTGCACTGTGGTGTTAGTGGACATGAAACTACTTTAAATACTGGTACGTAATCCACCAAAAACTTTAAATCCAAAAAATTTTACATAGCGCACTTTGCAAGTGGGCTACTCAATTAGTCGCATGGGGCCCCAGGACCGCAATAAAAGTGTTGAAAAAAGAGTTAAAAAAAAAACCAAGTGAATTTGCCCGCACCACTAGTATATTCTAGCCACTATCGGCACGCCAAACATACGCTCGCGGCACCACAGAGTGCCGCGTCACCCACTTTGAGAAGGCCTGATCTCGGAGAATATGTAGATGAAGAAAAGGAAAGCAAAGATATAAAAGATAAAAACAGAGATGTAAGCTAGATATGTAACGTAAGTTTTACTTCTCCAGTGTGGCCCAGGCGCACTTACTTTTTTTTTGTAAATTGGAACTATAACAGCCCCTCAAACTATTCCTTTATTAGTGTGAATTACACCCATCACGTCATCAGCTGTATTTCTTACAAGCAAATTGTTACTAGTAAAAATTTATACAGTAACTATCCAGTAAAACTTGCAAGTTTAGCTGTGATTTTCGCTCTCTCAATTTCCCCTTCTTTGCTATTTTTTGCAAGTTTTGTAAGACAGCTAAACTTCCAGTAAAATTGTTACATACTAGTTCTTATTTACTGGATAATGCCTAAAATAACATATGTACGTTGAAGTGCATCATTAGATTTCCTACCCATAAAAAGGACAGAAAATATATACATATATATATGATTTACAACTTGTCAAATGCATGCAAAACAATGGATTTTCGCACGATCCTTTATCAGTTATTGGCCTCACCCGAGATAAGGCATATTTAACACAGCTCATCCTGCACCCATAATCAACATAGACCACACTAGTTTAAACTGGAAATTACGTTAATCTCAGGATCATCTAGTTCAGCCTAGACTTAACCGGTTTGTCCATACTGGATTCGGAAAGACCGGTTTATCCTGGGCTAAACCGGTATATCCTATCGCATGTTGGTAGAACCAGTTTGGCCTAGGCTAAACTAGTTTAGCCGTAAGATCGGGTTTGGCCGGTAACATATATACCAAATGAAATCTAAAGTTCTGGGCTAGACTTGAGGAAACTTAGAAAAAAATGGACTGACCACTTTTTGAGAAAATGTCCGAAATCAATATTTTCAGCAGCCCGATTTTTAGTTTTCAGGCGATAATGTTATGACATATTTATGTTTTATAAACTCCAAAACCTTCTTAGTTTGTTTTGTACTTTAATTCCTATGGAATAACACTAATTATGTTGGGTGTGCTCACCTAAACCGGAAAAAGCAAAATAACGGGTTTTCTCGCAACACTTTAGCCTGATTTTTACGAATTCGGATAATCCAACGATACCTTTCCAACGATACCTTTCCAACGATACCTCAAACATGTCGATTGAGCGTATCGATAAAAACTTCCAAATCTCGTGTATACATACTTATATGAGTAGTCCACTTGCAAAGTGCGCTATGCAAAATTTTTTCGATTTTTAGTCGTTGGTGGGTAACGTACCAGTATTTAAAGTAACTTCATGTCCAGTAACAACACAGTGCAAAATTTTTCTATATTCTGAAAAAATAGCATCAAATGTTTACTACTCTTGCAAAAGGCGCGCACTGCCGTGCGCTGTGATCGACGTATCATCTGGGTAGCGACCAAACACTCATTTGGGAGCGAGCTAAAGTAAGAAGGCGTAAAACATCGCGTGCGCTGGGTTTGAGTCGGTCCCGCCACGCTAAAACCCAATTAAAAATAAGAAAAAGCCTCGTTTGAGGCCTCCTTTTCATGATGACGACCACGGCAAACCTATAAAGGATTATGATTTGAGGGTATGCACCTGGAATATCCAGACTAGGGTTGCCACTTTGGTAAATTATTACCAAAATTGGTGGAGAAAATTTGGTTGGTAAAAAGGTAAATTTTTTCCCATTTTGGTAGATTTTTGGTAAAGTATTTTCTTTGAAAAACAAATAAAACTTCGCGTTCCCGCGCTTTATTTTTCGTAGTTAAATATCATTATTTTATAAATTTCTTCTCAAAATACTACTTAATTGCATTAATTTTCGAATGCTCTAATTCACACTTTTTATATACATATATATGTATGTAAATATTTAAAAAAATTTTTTAAATAAAAAGAAAAAATTTACTGGTGTGTAATAACACACTAAGATAATTAAAAAATACTAAAATCAACGCCGGTTTTTATAAATGGCAATTGTTAAATGAAAAAAAAACACAAAGGACCGGCGGCAAAAAAATAAAAAAGTGAAGGAAATTTCTAGCTGCATATTGTTGGTTATACATAAATTCCTTGGGCCACAAAACTGCATACAGTATTCCCCGCTTAATTGCAATTCAAAAATTGCACAATTATCTGGGAATCAATTAACCGATACTCGTTTAATTGAACAGTTCGTTCAATTACAGAAATTCCGCTAAATTGGACAACCTAATCAATTAAAATAAAATGCATGTGTGCATATATATATTGTGTGATATTTATATAGTTTAAACTGTAAGCGAAAAAATATAAGGAATAAAAACAATTTATATTTATTATTGTTCATTCGTAAGTATGTATACTTGTCCTCACATTTTTAGAGATAATTGCTATAAAAAATAAAATAAACGTTAGGAACAATTAACCGGGGAAAAATTAAGGTATCTCTCTTTTCATTGCCACATGCTTTTAACCAATTATACGGGAAACCAATAAACCGGGTTCAATTATGCGGGGAAAATGTGTATGGACTTTTTATGCAATTTTTTTTTTACCGACAAAGTAATTCAAATTAGTGGGGAAATCAATTAACCGGGGGACAATTAAGCGGGGAATACGTACCCAAAAATGTTCAAAAAATTCTGAGTAAAAAGTTTGAAACTTATAGCATATTTCCATCAAACACTTAACAGCAGTTATGAGCTCAGATAAGTTCCATGAATTCTAGCATGGGGTGATATTTGCTTTTTTCCTCTCGCTTGTTTCTACTTAATAGGAGGGATTAACTCCTTTGAGTTGTAATCTCCTTTTACCAATAGGCACAAACTGCAGTTAAGGCTTGGTGGAGATCAACTATTAGACGACAATTTTTGGAATTTTTCTAAATGTCGTATATAGCTTGAATCCTTGATTTTTATGGGTTTGGTTAAAGCGCATGGATATTTTTATAGCAAAAAAAAAAAAACATTTACTTGAAAAACATTGTGATTATTAAAAAATAATCAGCAAGCGTTTTTTGAGTCACTGTATTTGTCTATAACAACTCCAGGTAAGTTTTTTCAAATAATGAAGTTTCGTTGATGCCTTTAGTTTCATCACTTTCGCTTTTGGTTGAAGGAATATGCCATTAACATGATCTCAAATACCATATCATTAGTAAAATAAAAAGTTCCTTATAAAAAAGTTTAAATTTTTTTAAGGTAACTAAAAATAAAGAAAAGCTAAAGTGGTTATTCAAATAACCAAAAGTAATTAGTATATATTTTCCAGATTTGGTAGATTTTTCTCAAGTAGATGGTAAGTATTTTTTTTTCGTCAGTGGCAACTCTCCGGACCCTTAATGGGGTGCCTCTGCCCGGCAACGCTAGATTCTTCAATACCTCGCTCATCTGTGCCCATGCCCCGACGAAGGAGAAGGACAAAGCGTCCAAGGATCTATCAAAATCGTGCTTGGCGACTTCAATGCCAGGGTGGGAAAGGAAGGGAGCTTTGACGCCACTGTCGGAAATTTCAGCCTCCACGACGAAACGTCCGACAAAGGACTGAGGCTGACCGAATTCGCCGGGCGCGTAACATTTTAGTATGCAGTACTTGGTTCAAGCATAAAAATATCCATCAAGCTACGTGGCTGTCTCCAGATCGAAAAACGAGAAACCAAATCGATCACATTGTGATAGTCCGAAGGCAAAAAATGTCCGCCCAACAATTCAAGGAAAGCTCAACGTCAAAATGCTGCAATCAAAACCGACTGACAATTTATTCGCCACTCGAGTCTCACACCTGCTCTCTGAGAGCACTCTTCAACAAACCGACATACACGCACCGACATTTCCCGCACATTAAGAACCTCCGCAGATGAAATAGTCGGATTTCAGCAAGCCCGAAAGAAACACTGGTACGATGAGGAGTGTCAAGGAGCTGCAAGAAACAAAGATTACGCTTACAGGGCCACGCTGCGATCGGGCGCAACGCGAGCCATGTGGGACCGCCATAAGGAACTGAAGAGGTAAGTCAGACGTATTTGTCGCAATAAGAAGAGGGAGGTCGAAATACGTGAATGCGAAGGCTTGAAAAGAAAAAAACGTCCGAAAATTTTATCAGAGAGTTAGGCGCCTTTAGGAAGGTTTCAAGACCAGGGCGAACTCCTGTAAGAACAACCATGGCGACCTAGAGACTGATGTCCGGAACGCACTTAAATAAAGGAGAGATCATTTTTCCATCCTATTGAATGGCAGCAGCACTGAGACTTGTGGAGAAGACGAACCCGATCCTCCTGTCGATGATGACGGAGTCTTAAGTTTCACCGCCTGACTATGACGAGGTGCAAATAGCAGTTGAACACGCGACTGAAAAACAACAAAGCAGCTGGAGCAGGCGACCTGCCTTCCGAGCTATTCAAGTACGGCGCGCGCATCAACTCTTATGCAGAATATGGTTCTGACCCGACGACTGTAATTTAAGAGTGCCCCGCTCAATCGATAAGAAATGCGACCCTGCTATACGCACCAACTACTGCGGTAACAGCCTTATGAGCATAGGCTACAAGGTCTTATCGCGTGTATTGTATGAAAGACCGAAGGCCATCGTTCGTCAACGAGCTGATTGGACCTTATCAGCGTGGCTTTAGACCTGGCATATCCACCACGGACCGGGTATTCATAATACGCCGTTAATGATGTTGAGCAATACCATCAGCTCTACCAGAACTGGAAAAGGACCTCTCCGAGCAGTTTTACACCAAACGAGGTTTCAGACAATCAGGGCTATCACGGAATCCATCGTAGAAAATCTCCGAATTCGAATGCCTGCTACGAATACGAAAAAATTGCTATCACCGAATCCGAGTGAACTCGAAAATATCGTTGCCAGCTTCGAATGCTGATTCGAAGTCAGCTAGTGCAAAGAAAACAAGAGATATTTATGTCTGCCGTTTTGCTCACGCTGCCCCAGTAGTCGCAATGGCCGAGTGAGCAAAGCACTAGACTGCAAATTCAGAGATCCGAGTTCGAGTCCGAGTCGTCGGGCAGCGGAGGTTTTTTTTTTATTTTTTTTATTTAATTTTTGTTTATTTTTTTTAATACATTTATTTTTTTAGTTTACAGTTTATTACTTTAATGAGAAAAACATGTTTGTTTAATAAATTTTCATGATATTAGCAGATGAATGTATGAATGGCATTGGCATTTGACGTCTATGTTTATAAAAATATGTATATGGAAAATAGAAAAAAGATTTTTTCTTAACAGCGGGGCAATGGCAAACCTCCAAGTGTATTTCTGCCATGAAAAACAGCTTCTCATAAAAATACAATCGCCGTTCGGAGTCGGCGTAAAACTGTAGGTCCCTCCACTTTGTGTCAAAACATCAAGGGGCACGCCCCAAATCGGAGAAGCTCGGCCAAACACTAACATATGTGTAAGCGCCAATCTATAGCCGTCATCGATTCGCCACTTCGCTGCTTGCTATGTTTGAGTTCCGGTCGCTTAACGAAAAATTTTGCATGTAAATTTATTTAAAGCAACAATAAAGTTAGCTAGCTAGAGTAGACGATAGCGAGTTTGTTTGTACGTCATTAATTTCGTTCGTTTCGCCACTCGCTAACTGTTGGCGAATCGATGACGGCTTATTATTATTATTATATGGAATTATATCAAACTATAACAAATTTAGAGTGTTATAAATATTTAATATTCCCCCCTGTTATGAATTTTCATACGATAGACGATAAACGCTTGCAAGCGTATTGTATGAAATCAGTTCTCGTATTATCGTTTTCATACGCCCGACAGATGTATTGTTGTGAATGGCTGTGGTTTTTGTTCACTTTTTATTGTGAAACAGCACAAATCAGCTACGCTAACTATCGGATTTCATACGACAACATAGATTCATAGAGAATAACAGAATGCAAGCGTCTATCGTGCATCGTACGGATTCATAATAGGGGCGATTAACAATAATGCAGCTCTTTTCCATTATTTTTAAGATTCAGTAATTTTAATTTTTGTTCCGACAGCATAAACTCATCGCAGAGTATCTGTACGAATCTTCATTACGAACGGATTCAATGAAGGCTCTNTTTTGTTCACTTTTTATTGTGAAACAGCACAAATCAGCTACGCTAACTATCGGATTTCATACGACAACATAGATTCATAGAGAATAACAGAATGCAAGCGTCTATCGTGCATCGTACGAATTCATAATAGGGGCGATTAACAATAATGCAGCTCTTTTCCATTATTTTTAAGATTCAGTAATTTTAATTTTTGTTCCGACAGCATAAACTCATCGCAGAGTATCTGTATGAATCTTCATTACGAACGGATTCAATGAAGGCTCTCTACGAAATTCGAATTTACGTTCGTAGCCATTCGGATTCTGTGATAGCAATTTCGTAGATTTCACGAAAATCGAAGCTACGATTGATTCTGTGATAGGCCTGAATGTGACTCCCTTTCGTGTGATATCTTTAACTCCGATGTTGGAGAAGATAATAAGATCAGCAGAACTGAACCGCTCAGGTAAAATACAAGAGCGTACAATTGCTGGCGAATGCCGGCGACATCGACATTATCGAAAAAAAGGGCAACGTCTGTTTTGCCTTCTCGCGATTAGAAAGAAAAGCAAAGCGAATGGGTTTTGAACGAGGCAAACGAAGCATCTCCTGTCATCACACAAACAGTCAGAGTATACGCGTCTTGGCACCCACGTCACTGTTGACAGTTACAAGTTTAAAAAGTAGACGACTTAAATTATTTGGGAACCAGTATTAACACCAATAATAATGTCAGCATCGAAATTCAACCCAGAATCAATCCTGCCAACAAGTGCTACTTTGGACTGAGTTGCCAATTGGGAAGTAAAGTTCTCTCTCGTCGAACAATAATCACACTCTAAGAGTCACTCATCATGCCTGTGCTGGTGTATGGCGCAGAGGCATTGACAATGAAAACATTTGATGACGCAGCTCTTGGAATTTTTGAGAGAAAGATTCTGCAAAGATTTACAAGACCTTACGCGTTGCCGACTTCGAGTACAACAGACGATGGAACGATGAGCTTTATGAGCTTAACAACAAAATGGACTTAGCGCAGAGAAATAAAATTCAGCGGCTCCGTTGGGTAGGTTATGTCCAAAAATGATAGAATACAAGATTGCGCCCATCAGAGAGGATTTTTGAGAATAAATTTAGAGTGACGTCACACGGGTACGATTCCTAGAGAGAAACGCCAAAACGTGAGCAATAATGGAAGAAGAAGAAAAAATGTTGCAAGGAAAACGTAAACAAGTTGCACAAGTGTGACGTCATACAAACAACGATTCTGTCAAATTCACTGAGAGCGGAATAGCGTTACCGAGATGGGCGTCACCTTTGTTCTCTCCATCGTGGGTCATGTCGTTCGAATGGAGAGGAACGCTGCTGTTCTGAAAGTATTCAACGCGGGTTGCAATGCTGGTAACAAAGAAATACCCACTGCGTTGTAAAGCCCAGTTGGAGAAGCACGTGGCTTCACTTGGCATTTCCAATTAGCGTCAGTTGGCACGGAAGAGAAATGACTGGCGTTACAGCGCCAATAAAGGTGAAGAAGAAAACAATAAAACAGATACTTTGCAAACAAATATAAGTTCGTTTAATATTGCTTTGAGCAAAATTTTTGTGCTTTATTGCAGTTTTCTTTTTTGGTTTAACTCTTCCAATTACCCCTTAAAAAATTCCCATATGGGCAAATCTAAAAAATAGGTACACTTTCAAAAAAAAATTTGAATTTTTAAATTTGTGAGCAATGTTTTATATATCATTTTATTCGTAGTCTCTTAATAAATCGATTAATGTAAGTGTAACTCATTTTCATCAAGTTTAAAAAGTTAGACGAGGAATAAACATGAAATAGAAAACAAAAGAATAAGCTGGGTTCAAACTACGCTGTTCAAGTTGTAAACTTTGAGCAAAGAATTTGAAAGTTGAGCTCACCTAACGGTAATTTTAACTATTTTATAAATAACTCCCTCAGTTTTGAAGTTATTTTACTAAAATTTTGCACTTAACAGTTTTTTAATATTACCTTAATTATTCTTTAAAATTATCGAAATAGGTTCACATTAACATATAGCTCCAATACAACTGATTACTCAGATATGTGTTTTTGCGCTATACATAAATGTTAAAAATAATGCCGCTGATGCGTATTTTGGGGTAGGTATCCTAAATGTGCACTTAAGCATAAAGGCAGCAAAGCAAAATTTACTGTAACTCTATTTTCATATCTGAATAATAAATTGTATGCGTGCTATATGTTAAATTGAACCTATACTAAATTTTAACCTGTTTAATTGGAGGAGTTATAACGCAAAACAACGTCTCTGATCAATCAGTTGTATGGGAGCTAGATGTTTTAGTGAACCGATTTCGATGATTTTATGAAATAGTTAAGGTAATATTAAAAACCGGTTATGTGCGAAATTTTAGTAAAATATCTTCAAAACCCAGGGACTTTTTTATGAAATAATTAAAATTTAAGCAAAGTTTCAAGTACCGCTATCTCGAAAAGTGGAGCCTATAAGGTAAAACTGAGGACGCCATTGAATTTAGAACGCTCCAGTTAAGTAATACTAACTATCAGAACATTTGTCGAAAAAAAAATACTTTGATACCACTCTCGAAATATTCTGACTAAAAGAAGGAGCGTCATTAAAAGTAGTAAATCAGGGTTTTCACAAGAATATTTTATAAAAGTTTTAAAAGTTAGTTTATTCTGAAAGCACAACTCTTGCTAAAGTATCAAATTATTCGTAATTGTTTGTAGAATACAATACATACTTAAAAAGTTCTTAAAATTAAATGCTTCAAAACCTATACACGTTAAACGGAAAATTGTGAAAATTGTGAAATGTAGAGTTACAGACTTTGAGTTATTTTTTAATGCACACTTTTCTTACCGACTACATATGAAGTGTACATACAAGTGCTAAATGCCCATTTAATTTCAAATCAGAATATGGTGTGCTTCAAAAGTTATGACATAACTAATTCACCCCTCTTAAAAATTACATAAAAAATTCACTTGTTTTCATTATTTTTTTTAATTTAGATTAATAGATCCAATTTTTTTTGAGGCTTCAAGTATACATCAATGAATTATATCCAAAGCAACCAGCTGGATTTAGTTTACAACAGTGAAAATAAAGCTAAACAACACAAAGGTTACCTCTTTTTTAGATTTGCCCATGTATCAGATCTGGAGTTTTCGATGCGAAGGTTTTTAGCCAGTACTGAATTATGTAATAATTTTGTCTGATGTGGTTTATGTAAGTGTTACCAACAGGCCTTATCCAAATATGCCGCCCGGGTGAATCATTCATTGGCGCCCTTTTATATTTAAAACAATACAAACATGTCACGGTGAGCTTTGATAAGGTTTTAACGCAAAAGTCCTCGCCCATCCAATTTTTCTCCGAATTCTCATTTCGTCATCGTAACAAAAATATTTGAGCCAAAAATGAAAGTCTTCTATGGAAAGATTCGAAAGATAACTCAATTAACCTTAATTTTTAGTACACTGTAATAAATTTGTGTTTAACCAGTTTCCTCTCTAAATGAATGCAAATTTACACACCGTGTAAATTAAATTAAACACCGCTTGTTTACTTTTACTTATTATATTTGCGGCGTAGAACAAATTTCAAATTGGTTTGTTGAATTATAAACATTTTTGTTCATAATTTCACAGTTTACACATAAAATATTTAAAATTTTCTCTAAAAAATGTTTGTTTAAATTAACGCTTGTAAAGAGAAGTAACCAGTTTCCTCTCCTAATGTGTGCAAATTCAAACACAGTATGTTCACTTTTACATACCAAATTTGTCGCGTAGAGCAAAATTACACATAAAATGATTAAAATTGAGTAAACATGAACACGTAATGTTTATTATTGCTAAAAAATGTGTTTTTACTTTTAAGATTTTTGCAATTTTTAAAACTTCATGTGTATATTTATGTCTACAGTTTAAACATCTCAAATCGTGAACATCTTGTGCGTAAATTTTTAATACTTTCTGGTTGAACAATAAACAACTTTTATTAGTAGTTTTACATGGACTTTTTTGAGTGTAGAATAACTTTTCTAAATAAGTTAAAAATCCTCCTACAGTACAAATTTTGGACGTACAATCTTCATCTATCCATCACAAATAATATTTATTTAAGGTTAGTGCTAAAGTAATTTGCTTGAGCTTTAAAATTTGCAAAAACCGCGAAACCCGATGTTTTTTGCTAGTTTTTCCGATGAGTGACCATACTTTTTATTCTGACTGTAGTGATTATTATATTTCTTTTAAAGCTTGTAAAAATCCCCGCAAAGTAGTATCCAAACAGTTTTTATACCCGAGCGCACTTATGCACAAAGGTAATATTAATTTTGTTCACATAACGGTTGTTTGTAACAGCCAAAACGAGTCAAGATAAACATAGGCAATTGTATACATAAACGCTCATAATGAATAGAGAAGTCGATTAAGCCATGTCTGTCTGTCTGTCCGTCTGTCCGTCCGTCCATGTACACGATAACTGGAGAAAAAATTGAGATATCCCAACAAAATTTGCTATGTAGGTTTCCATTTGTCCAAGGTAGGTTGGTGTTGAAAATAGGCGAAATCGGACTGTANTTTTACTTTTACTTATTATATTTGCGGCGTAGAACAAATTTCAAATTGGTTTGTTGAATTATAAACATTTTTTTTCATAATTTCACAGTTTACACATAAAATATTTAAAATTTTCTCTAAAAAATGTTTGTTTAAATTAACGCTTGTAAAGAGAAGTAACCAGTTTCCTCTCCTAATGTGTGCAAATTCAAACACAGTATGTTCACTTTTACATACCAAATTTGTCGCGTAGAGCAAAATTACACATAAAATGATTAAAATTGAGTAAACATGAACACGTAATGTTTATTATTGCTAAAAAATGTGTTTTTACTTTTAAGATTTTTGCAATTTTTGTGTATATTTATGTCTACAGTTTAAACATCTCAAATCGTGAACATCTTGTGCGTAAATTTTTAATACTTTCTGGTTGAACAATAAACAATTTTTATTAGTAGTTTTACATGGACTTTTTTGAGTGTAGAATAACTTTTCTAAATAAGTTAAAAATCCTCCTACAGTACAAATTTTGGACGTACAATCTTCATCTATCCATCACAAATAATATTTATTTAAGGTTAGTGCTAAAGTAATTTGCTTGAGCTTTAAAATTTGCAAAAATCGCGAAACCCGATGTTTTTTGCTAGTTTTTCCGATGAGTGACCATACTTTTTATTCTGACTGTTGTGATTATTATATTTCTTTTAAAGCTTGTAAAAATCACCGCAAAGTAGTATCCAAACAGTTTTTATACCCGAGCGCACTTATGCACAAAGGTAATATTAATTTTGTTCACATAACGGTTGTTTGTAACAGCCAAAACGAGTCGAGATAAACATAGGCAATTGTATACATAAACGCTCATAATGAATAGAGAAGTCGATTAAGCCATGTCTGTCTGTCTGTCCGTCTGTCCGTCCGTCCGTGTACACGATAACTGGAGAAAAAATTGAGATATCCCAACGAAATTTGCTATGTAGGTTTCCATTTGTCCAAGGTAGGTTGGTGTTGAAAATAGGCGAAATCGGACTGTAAACACGCTCACTTCCCATATAACGGTAATTTTCAGAAATACGAAAACTGCGATATTTTAGTAACTATTGAAGATTATTCACTCAAAATTGATATTAACTATAAATTTTAGGCGAAAAATAAGAATATTATAAATTTTTGGACTTATACTTCATGTGTATATCTTGGTAACCGCTGCACCAATTTCTTCCAAACTTGGCACAGTTGTTGGCCTTCGCACAGCATACCATAGTATTTAGACTTTACAAAATTCGTTGTAGAGTACAAAGACTCACAGTTATACGTTGTGCGAAAAATGGAAAATATACGGCACGCAGCTGTTTACAACAGCGGATATTTTAAATCTGGTACTTGTTGCCGGAATTCAAACAATGGCAAAGCTTTGTGCCGCATTTCCAGTGCCTTATCTTCTTTCAATCCCAAAAACTCTAACTCTTCTTCACTTTACTTAAAAAGGAGTATTTCGGATATTGTAAATTCATCCTCAATAGAATTACATAAACAAGTAATTTTTAGCAAAAAAAAAACCGACTTAAAACAAATATAATGTATATATATTTCATGATCCAATGATCGGATCTAAACCAAATTAGTATGGGACCACCTCTGAGATACTACCTTTCTTTGCAAAAAGAATTATCGAAATCGGTTGACGTGGTCCAAAGTTATGCGGTAACATACATAAAAAAAAATAAATAAATAAAAAATATTCCGACGAACTGATAACCTCCTCCTTTTTTGGAAGTCGGTTAAAAAGGGTTTATGAAGTGCGCAAACGTACATTTAGATAATTTCAAATCGGCAAATCTTCTCCAAAATCTGCTTTTAAATCATGTGCAATATTTTCTTCTAGCCATGGAAAATTATGAAATATTATTAGAGACAAATTCAAGTTTTGCAAATGTTCCCCTATCTAGGTAAAGAACATTAAGTCAAAAAGTTAATTTTCATTCTCCAATTGCGGGTAATGTTCCGATCTCAATTTTGGTATGTGTATATATAGCATTGACACATTAAATTAAACTTTTGGCATATAAAATTAATCTTTTGGGAAATAAATTTATTCTTTTGGCAAACAAATTTAATCTTTTGACAAATAAAACTAATCTTTTGGCAAATAAATTTAATCTTTTGGCAAATAAATTTAATCTTTTGACAAATAAAATTAATCTTTTGGCAAATAAATTTAATCTTTTGGCAAATTAATTTAAAACAAAAACTTGCAATCATATTGCTTGTCAAAATGACAGTTGCTAGGCCATCGGTGTTTGCGTGTGGAGTTCTGCGGTAAGCAGAGGTGGGCACTACCGCAAACAAGTGTGAGCTAAAAGTGAGCATGTGTTAGTGTACCTAATTCATTTTGCATGCTGTCATGTTCTCATCGCTGCGCTCTCGCTTGTATACGTGCACGCGACGCTTAAGGTATTGGCCCAATGCACGCTTGCTTTGCTTGCTTGGCTTTGAGAACTGTCAAACAATTTTTAAAATCTACTAAAATGTATGAAAGTTGGCCTAGTGGCAGCTTTACTTCACTTCCTTCAAAGTAAAGCAAAGCAAACTAAAGTAAGCAAAGCAAGCGTGCATTGGGCCAATACCTTTACGCTCTTTTAGCACCTGCTAACTCTCTGTCCATGCCTTGTCATAAGATATCCCTGCAGTACGGGGGAGCGACTACAGGACTGATGAATCGGTAGCTACCTGGTAAACTCCGTCAATTACCGACCGACTTCTTGCAGTGTATTCCAGCGATTACTTTTACAAGGCAATGTCCTAGGCGGTAGTCACCATCGGCTCTCTCTGCACTACTGAGAGTTACTAAAGTAGTCACTTGCGTGATTTATGGGCGACCTCTGTCGTAGTTTTTCGCTATTCTGCTTCCGACTGGTTTGACTCTGCACTACCATGTGCACTACCACGGGTTAATAGAGTAACTACTTACCTATGAATCGGTGCAGTAGCGGTTCAAAAGTAGCGATTGACTCCACCAGTACTGGACGGATGGGAGTGAGAACTTTGAAGACAATGACAAACCAAAATATTTTCAAAGTGATAGATATCACGGTGCTCCAAAAAAAAGTCATGAAATACACCCGAAACAAAACTTAGTGAAGGTTGTAGGTATAGTCAGGTACAACATGAAAATAGGTCCCGTATAGTTCATGAACCCTCCATTTTTTATACCGAAAGAAAACGTTATTTTCGTACTTGATGCACATATTTATTAATATCTTGACTATTTTCCATCCGATTTTAAAACATGTTTTGAAAATACGATTTATCGACCTTTAAAACGATGTATAACAATATATTGTTAGACTTGTTGGGAGTTTTCGTCGATTAAATTTTAATGAGTTCCTACTTTTATTAATTTTTTGAACAAAAATTTCTATGAAAGTGGCCATATATATATTATTTATCTAAAATAACATTTATTTTCGAATAAATTGATACCTCATCCAATGCAGTTGCATATAAATTGTCGAAGTTAAGCAAAAAGACCGCCTTGAATATAAATGTGTGTATGTATAGTGATAGAACGTTACGAGTACCGAGTACAGAATATCGATACTTTTCATGAGTACTGAGTAGTATCGAGAACTCGATACTTTTTCACAAGTACTGAATAAATATCGCGAATGCCAAAAAGTATCGACGAGTTAAGAAGTAAATTTTTTTTAATTACCCAATAAATATCGTGGCGAACGTTCGAATATTAACTTCAATTTCCAATATGAATGTTATGAAAATGAACATAAAGCTCATTTACTTCAAAACTGTCATAACTCAAAAAACCGAAAACCCGAGAAAAACGCCTTTAAAGTTTTAACTTCACATATCGTCATCCTCATGCCAGAAGCATGAATGTGCAAATTTATCAACTTTGAGTTATTAGGTTGACTTGGTTAACCTTTGGATGTTCTATGTTATACCAAAACCCAGAATTATCGTATTTCGTATTTCGTTACAAAAACCAAATTTTACAGGAAAGTATTTTTTGTATTTTTCTCTGCTTTGGCTAGCACCATCAATACCAAAGTTTAGATTTGCTGAGATAATTGAGAAATATAGCTAAACGCAAGCTTTTTGTAGAAAGGTCTCTACATTCTAATTTCTTAGCACATATGATAATTTCGCCCACGAGAAAAAAATCATTGTCACATACAATAAAATTTACAGTCAATTTTAGGGGTAGCTATTGGGATTTAAGCCGTAATATTTGAACAGGTGATGCGTTACGGGTTGTAAAACAAGTTGCATCAAAAAGTCAATTTCGTAAAAAATGTAACATACNAATTTTTTTAATTACCCAATAAATATCGTGGCGAACGTTCGAATATTAACTTCAATTTCCAATATGAATGTTATGAAAATGAACATAAAGCTCATTTACTTCAAAACTGTCATAACTCAAAAAACCGAAAACCCGAGAAAAACGCCTTTAAAGTTTTAACTTCACATATCGTCATCCTCATGCCAGAAGCATGAATGTGCAAATTTATCAACTTTGAGTTATTAGGTTGACTTGGTTAACCTTTGGATGTTCTATGTTATACCAAAACCCAGAATTATCGTATTTCGTATTTCGTTACAAAAACCAAATTTTACAGGAAAGTATTTTTTGTATTTTTCTCTGCTTTGGCTAGCACCATCAATACCAAAGTTTAGATTTGCTGAGATAATTGAGAAATATAGCTAAACGCAAGCTTTTTGTAGAAAGGTCTCTACATTCTAATTTCTTAGCACATATGATAATTTCGCCCACGAGAAAAAAATCATTGTCACATACAATAAAATTTACAGTCAATTTTAGGGGTAGCTATTGGGATTTAAGCCGTAATATTTGAACAGGTGATGCGTTACGGGTTGTAAAACAAGTTGCATCAAAAAGTCAATTTCGTAAAAAATGTAACATACGATAATTTTGCGCAAAGGGGTCGATACTATTTTACAATTTTAATTGCATAAATGTAGAGTTAAGTC
>NW_016157680.1:79489-95400 GCF_001687245.7 Rhagoletis zephyria | reverse complement strand
TTTTTTTAATTACCCAATAAATATCGTGGCGAACGTTCGAATATTAACTTCAATTTCCAATATGAATGTTATGAAAATGAACATAAAGCTCATTTACTTCAAAACTGTCATAACTCAAAAAACCGAAAACCCGAGAAAAACGCCTTTAAAGTTTTAACTTCACATATCGTCATCCTCATGCCAGAAGCATGAATGTGCAAATTTATCAACTTTGAGTTATTAGGTTGACTTGGTTAACCTTTGGATGTTCTATGTTATACCAAAACCCAGAATTATCGTATTTCGTATTTCGTTACAAAAACCAAATTTTACAGGAAAGTATTTTTTGTATTTTTCTCTGCTTTGGCTAGCACCATCAATACCAAAGTTTAGATTTGCTGAGATAATTGAGAAATATAGCTAAACGCAAGCTTTTTGTAGAAAGGTCTCTACATTCTAATTTCTTAGCACATATGATAATTTCGCCCACGAGAAAAAAATCATTGTCACATACAATAAAATTTACAGTCAATTTTAGGGGTAGCTATTGGGATTTAAGCCGTAATATTTGAACAGGTGATGCGTTACGGGTTGTAAAACAAGTTGCATCAAAAAGTCAATTTCGTAAAAAATGTAACATACGATAATTTTGCGCAAAGGGGTCGATACTATTTTACAATTTTAATTGCATAAATGTAGAGTTAAGTCCCGCAAAAAAAAACTTTCAAACTTGATTTCCCAAAATTTTCATTTCTAAACATTCATGTTTATGGCACACGGGCGACGATATGTATACTCCCATACTAATAATTAATACATATTTTGTTCTAGTGATACTGGTAATTGACTTAGTTATGAAATTTTTACACAACCTAGAAGAAAGGGTAGCGGTCATTTCAACATTGGCTTCGGTTAAAAATATTTAAATAATTGAAAAACTAATATCTTGCCTCACCTTTGACAATGAATGGTGGAAGAGGGTGGTCTTCCGACTCGAGAACTTGGCCACTCTCTAGCATAAGGCAGCCGTCGCTAACCCATGTATTCTACCTTCGTTGTGAACTCGCAATCTAGCCCATTCTTGAAGAAAATTTTTACGAAAGAGAGCTTATCTTTCCTATAGAGAATGGGCTTCACCCCATTTGCTTCTCGTCTCTTACATTTACATTTCATTTTCAAAGTAAAGTTATTCATAAACTAGCAATACCCGGCGCGCTTTGCTACGCCAAAGAAAAACAGAAGTATTTAGAGTTTTGAAATTGAATACCTTTTTATTTACTTTAATGCTAAGGTATAAACATTAATTTTAGTTTTTTCATTTGTTGTGTAAATATATACTAAATTTTGTGGTGTCCCAACTCGTGAACAGGCGACGTATAATTGGCCATGTGAAAAGCACGAATTTTTCAAATCCAAACCCGCGATAGTTAATGATTGCCCTTGTGCTTTATTTATAGTTATTACAAAGGCCAAGACACAAAGGGAATTAAAGTCGCTTGACTTCGAACGGTAAATCGTTGGAAATCATCGGTTTACGTGGAATCAGCACATCTTCACCTTTGAATTTACCGCTGATGATTGTTCCTCGATCAAATTTGGTGTTAATATTTTTATTATCACTCTGGTTCCGTTGCACAGTTTTGGCGCGTTCAAGTTCCGAATAAGAAATTCAGTTGGGTAATTAACAGCTTGACCTTTGCCCATTACTGTATCAACCGATTTATATTCGACTGCTTCTCCTGGAATTTTCAATTGAATTTGTCTGTTTAAGTTACTAACATTATCGTTCTTCGGAGCTAAAATTCCACGTTCGCGGAGCCATTCCGTATTTCTGTAGTTGATCGCTAAGTTCGGAAATACTCAGTCGATAACGTCTTGAATGCTCTGCCGCATTTGACAAAAGTTGGAAGGAAATGATATCTCATTTGTTGTGCGATCAATAGGAACTTCACCGTTACCGATATCAAAAAGATACTTTGAAAATATTTGGGCAGACGTATGTATCTTGCAGCAAATGCTCTCGCATATTTGTTGTGAGCGTAATTTTTTCGACATAGTTCCAAGCACGCGTTCAGCTCGTCTGCAGGCGTTGATCGTGGTATAACGGGTAGGTAATCTTTGACGAAAATCAGCTACAAGGAGTTCAAGAGCGCCTCCTCTCGGTTGGTCGTTTCCACGAAAATCTCGAAGAGTTCGGTCAAGTGCTTCGAGCGATTTCTTATGGGCCATGGTGCATTCGTCCCAAATTATAATTTTGCACGTTTTAAGGACTATGGCCATACCAAAGCTTTTGCTGATGTTGCATGTAGGTGTTTCGGTCTGGTTCAAATTCAATGGAAGCTTAAGTTCTGAATGCGCTGTACGTCCGCCATCAAGTAGTGTTGATGCAATCCCCGATGATGCTATTGCTACTGCAATCCCATTTCGCATTCGAACTGTCAGCGATATTAAATTGATGAGGAAAGTTTTCCCGGTACCTCCTGGAGCATCTAGGAAAATAATTCCGCCATCTCTTTTGGTTACATGTTGCGTGATTTTGTCCCAAGCTTTTTTTCTGATCAGCACCTAAAACTCTTTTTGTGTTTGCACAAATCGTTCAAGCTGATTTGCATCAAACTGCTGTTCTCGCATCAAGTCTCTAACTTGTGTCGCTGCTGGCATACCGCGTTGACAAAGAGCTTTGGTGTTGATTGACATGCATAAGTCCTCCATTAATATTAAAGCTTCATTGAAAATGTCATCCGAATATTCCTGATTTGGATCGCTTGCTCGTGCTTGTCTTAGAATATCTTCACTGAGGCTTTCACGATGCATTTCCCACAGTTGTCGAGGATTCGATGGTGCGCATGTTGTTAAAATTATCGCAAACAAAGTTCGCATTTTGCTTTGGATGGCACTTGAGTGATGCTACGGTCATAGTTGTATTCCAATTCTGATCATTCTCAAGTAAGGCCAGTTTAAAGCACGATTCTCTATACGTTTATATATTCTACTCCGTCGATGGTTTTCAATGCAAGTATATATGTGGACACTCTATACGGTAATTGGTCTTGACTGAAACATTTCCCAATAGCTCCCGTTTGATACGTATCCTGCGAAATACTTTTTAATACACACATTTATGTCATTTAAGTTTTTTTGAAAGAGGTGGCAACTCTGCTCAAAAATATGTAAATCTTTCTCCAATACCTTCAGTTTGATACACATATTGTAATATTTGATGTGAATTGTATTAGATAGTCATTATTTTTCAATTTTTTACCAGGTGCCAACACTTATGAAAATATTTCTTGATGTAAATTTTCTTAAATATATTTCTCAAATACCTTCCATTTGCTATCTGTACCGTAATGCTTTACTTGAATATTTAAATAAATTTTTAATTTTTCTAACAGGTGGCAACTCTTTCAAAAATAGCCAAACTTCACAGGAACACTCTCCGGGTTTCTATGAAGCTATCCTGGAAATTTTAACAAAATCGGCTGAGTGGTTTCGGAGTCTATAAGCTGCATAGATACATCCATACATACATCCTCTTTTATACATATGGAAGAAGAAGATACATATACGCGTCAAACAATCATAAAATATTTCCTTTTAAAAACTTGAAATAAGCTTTTTGCTATACACATTTAATTTACGCATGTAAAACTAATCTTATTGGAAGTTTATTCCAAAAACCAGGGATGTGAACTGGTTTTGTACCGAACCGGGTTTGAACCGGAAAACCAATTTTTTCTATTAATTAACTGAACCATTAACCGAACCGAAATTTTCCACAAATGTTTGATCCGAACCGAAAACCTAACCACTTTCTATAAAGGTTTAAAGGTTCGTTTCAACCAATTTCCAGTAGATAAATGTACCCACTTTTTTCTTTTTGTTAAACATGGTAATACCTACCATATTTGTTTACCATATGACAATATCAAATGTAAAGGCAACCCATCTCATTTGACAGACACTTGACCCTTAACCTTCCGCGTTGTTGCACTTGACACTTGACACTTAAACTTGCGCCTTATTTTTTTGTTTTTCGAACCGTTGAACCGAACCGAAACCCCGGTTCAAAGACCAAAAAAACCGCTTTGATGAACCAATCCAAAAGTGCAAAAACGGTTCTAACCACTGAACCGTACAGACCAAATTTTTCATCCGGTTCACGTCCTGCCAAAAACTCCTTTAGGTTAGATTAAAACTACTAAAAACAGTCACTATTCAATTTATAAATAGGAAGGGGTGAAAAAGCAAACCAATCTGATTTTTTTTCCTTTTTGCGTTTGCTTTGAGAATACTTGCAAGTACGAGTATTATCGATACTTTTTTGCAAGTATGAGTACTGACATCGATTATTTTTTAGAGTATTCTATATGAGTACTAGTATCGATACTTTTCTAAAAAGTTCTATCACTGTGTATGTAGCGGACGTGCAAATTTTTTGAGCAGTGTTGCTAAGGGGTTCATCAATATTACTCAAAATTGCAAAAAAGCAAAAAAATTATTTTTCATAAAATTTTAGGAAAATGGGCGTGGCACCGCCTACTTAAATCATATATGCGTATCTCAAAAACTACTTGACCGATCTCGACAAAATTAGATACACACATTGCGCTTGGCCTCCTTAAACCCCGTTTTAAAATCAGATGGAAATAGTCGAGCTATTAATAGATAAGTGCACCAAGTACGAAAATAACGGTTTTGGTATAAAAAAAATGGAGGGTTCATGAACTATACGGGACCTATTTTCATGTTGTACCCGACCATACCTAAAAACCTACATTAGGTTTTGTTTCGGGTGTATTTCATGACTTTTTTTTTGTAGCCCCGTGTATTTGCTCCATACGCACGGTGACCATATTAACCAATGTAAAATAAAGGACATTTTTTTTTTTATTATTATTCGGGAATACGTACATACAACTTATAGGATAAAAGTACCTTACCCATATCGTAATTTAAATCAAATATTTACGGTTAGTTAACCGATTCCGAAAAATTAAGCCAAGTCCTTTTCAAGGACTCCGCCATCCTTTGCTGCCAAAATGCATATACCATAATTCATACTGCTCGCCGAATTCAGCACGCAGTGGTTCGAAATTGGGATTTAATGTTCATAATTCACCGCAGTCTTCATTTTTTAATAAATTTATACTAAAAACCAAAAAAAAAATGTATTTTTGTGAACCTCCTTTTATAACATTTCAAACATTTTTTTGTAATTTTTTCGTTTTGGGGAACCATACAATTGTTTTTAACTAGTCTTTGTTATGTAACATTTATTAACTGGAACAGGAGAATACATTTTCTTCTAAATTGCCACTTTTTCTGCATTTGGCACTAAAATATTAATATAATCAACTAAAAATTCACAAATCAGGCTCAACTGGTCTCTTGCAAAGCTTTAAAAAAAAATTATCAAATTAAGTGAAAAAATGAAGGCTCTAGTGAATTACGAAGACTAACTGCCAGTTTAGAACCACTGTGCAGCAGGGGGTTTATTGTTCTCTTTCAGTGGAACTGGAAACTCAGCGTGCAACACGATCCTGGGCACAACTTTCCCTGTGCTTTATAGATTGTGCAAAGATTACCGATTAAATAGAAACCCTTAAGTGGGGTGCGAAACAAACTGGCGAAGGTTTTCATTATATTTTATAAGGAACATTTTTATTTTTTATATTCTGTGTTTAAAAATTTACCTCTGAAAAATGCAGAGCTGATTTAAAGGACAGTTTAAGAAATAAAGGACAAAAGGCGTCCTTTATTTAAAAAAAAATTATAAAGGACAGGGGGTTAAAATAAAGGACTGACCTTTAAAATAAAGGACGGATGGCCACCGCATCCATACGTTTACAAAATATTGCAACAACTTTTTAAACAGGTACAGGTACTCGATTTAGCACAAATTCTCGATAGCATTGTTTAAAATGCTTCGTCGATGTTCCGTTCTCAAGTTATGAATTTAATTAATAAGTTATCAGCTTTTATTCCTAAAAGCTCATTTTCTATTCTTTAAACAACTCCAATTTAATAAGATACGTATTTAACGTACATATGTATGCGAATTCTTTTTTTTTATAAATTTCATATCTGCGTCGGAAAAAATGTTAACCTATTTTCTCCATACTAAGTCACGGTGGTCTCACTCTGAATCTATACAAAAATAGGAAAAACAAGTAAGAAAGTCTAAGTTCGGGCGGAGCCGAACATTAAATACCCGGCGCAAGTATTAAATATATACATATGTTTTTCACCTTTCCGAAAACTCTCGCTGCATGGAGGTTTTACTCCTATTTTAAACATCTTTGATAGAACGTTCAGTTAGAAATACATAATGAGATTAACTTATATAGTCATATGTGGGCGGTATCACGCCCATTTTCCAAATTCCAAATAATGTAACTTCTCTTCAATGGAGTTTTGTTAGTATCAGTTTTGAGTAAATTAGCGTCCTTAAATTTCGAAATATTCAAGTTTCAAGCATTTCTGAAATTTACAGTTATATGAAAAGTGGCCATAATTTTAGTCCGATTTCAGTAATTTTCAATGTTTTGCTTTTATGTGGAAAGAACAATAACCATACCGAGTTTGGTACAAATAGGTAAAACGGTTGCCGAGATACATACATATGTGTGATCATAAGTGGGCGGTGGCACGCCCATTTTCCAAAATTTTATCATAAACGTATGTCTTCTTAAAGAATTTTTGCAAGCATAAATTTTGAATAAATTAGCTTTAGTATTTACCCATTTACCGATGATTTCGTATTTCTCTAAATTACCGTTAAATGGGAGGTGGGCGTGGTTATTGTCCGATTTTGAAAATTTTCAGCCATTTTGTCATAGTTGCCAACTTCGCGCTTTAAGCACTAGATTAAGTGCTTTTTGAAAATTAGAAAATCAAAAAAATGGTTTAGTGCCTAGTGGCCTTTTTAGTAATTTTTTCTGAACTCAAATTTCTCATACAATTTACAAGAATCCACAAATTTAGATGCATTAAAATGCAAGCCATGATTGATAAAACGCTGAAGTTGCAAACCCACGTTCTTGCGTTCTTTTTAAATTATATTCGCGTTCAAAATGCCAGCACGCAGGTAAGTTAAGTATTTATTTTTCTATTTTCTTGATTACACAGGCCAACAAAAATGAAAAACAATGTTAAAGCTATTTTTGATAGACTTTTTTGTGCTGATTACGAATCCGCAAGTACAAAGGATCCAACACGTACAGGTTTTGATAAAATCGAGGTCAAAGTGTCAAAANAAGTTAAGTATTTATTTTTCTATTTTCTTGATTACACAGGCCAACAAAAATGAAAAGCAATGTTGGTGCGACAAATGTTAAAGCTATTTTTGATAGACTTTTTTGTGCTGATTACGAATCCGTAAGTACAAAGGATCCAACACGTACAGGTTTTGATAAAATCGAGGTCAAAGTGTCAAAAAATCGGGCTTTTGCAATATTTGAGAAGCTCTAGCAAAGAGTAAAAAGGTGATAGAACCTTCCACTTAGGCTTAGATTAAAGCAAGAACCCTCGACTACTATCCTTGAAAATACCATTCCTGCACATTGAATTTATGGTCACTTATAGTCATTTATTGAGCAGTAAAATTTGACTTTTGGCGAAGTTTGAGTCCCTGCCGCAATTAAACAAAAGGCGATAGAACCTTCCACTTAAGCTTAAATTAAGGCTTGAACTTTCGACTATAATCCCTAAAAATACCATCTCTTCGTCTTGACCCTAAGATCACTTATAGTCGTTTATTGAACAGCAAAAACTGATTTTGGCAACATTTTTTTTCAATAGCACAATTTGCCAGCATTTTTTTTTATTGTTCAACAAATGACTATAAATGGCCATCAAGTAAAGGTGCAGGGATGGTATTTTCAGGGGCAGTAGCCTAGGGTTCTAGCTTTAAGTTAAGCCTAAGTGGAAGGTTCTACCACATTTTTACTCTTTGTTCGAGCTTCTCAAATATTGAAAAAAACCCGATTTTTTGACACTTTGACCACGATTTTCTCAAAATCTGTACGTGAGGGAATCTTTATAATTACAGATTCGTAATCAGCTCAAAAAAGTCTATCAAAAACAGATTTAACATTTGCCGCACCAAAATCAGTGTTGCCCTGTGTTATTGATTGATTGCACAGTTCGAAAAATTTTAACTTTTTTTGCCACCTGAGTGCATCGGTTTTGTAGATTTTTCCGTGCTGAATTCACACTTGGCTGCATAATTTCTCTACCACGTCAGAATTTTGAGCTATCCTAACCTCTTAGTGTAATAACACGGTTTTTCGCGATATTTGAGGTTATATAATAAAACAACTCATTTGTACTTAGGGAATCATTAAGTATTACTCTTCCCATTTAAAATTCAATTTCGTTTCTTGTGCTTCGATTTTTTTTTATCCAGATATACCAGTTTTAATGTGCAGTACTTTGGTAGTACTTCGTAAGCATAAATCATAACAGCATGTGTAGAGGCTATTCACTCGTTATGAGCGAAAAAGTTTTGTGTATATTTTTATACTTGTAAATATTGTTTACTTTTTTACTTTTGTTAAACACAAACTGTTATTAAAAAAAAGTATCCTGTTATTAAAAAAAAGAATAGTGCTTTTAGAGTGGTAACACGCTCTTTTTTCCAGGGTTTGTATTTTTTGAAACTCTCAAGTTGGCAACACTGCATTTGGTATGTTGGGGAATTGGGGAGAAATTGGTAGAGCGGTTACAAAGATACACACATGTTATCATAAGTGGGCGCGGCTTTTCCAAAAATTTATAATATTCTTATTTTTCGTCTAAAAATCATTGTAAATATCAATTTTGAGTGAATAGGCTTGGGTAGTTACTAAAACATACTACTACCGTTATATGGGAGGTAGGCGTGGTTATTATTCGATTTTCAATACCATCCGTCCTACGCCCTAAAGAAGTACACGTACCAAGTTTGGTTAAGATATCTAAATTTTTACTCGAGTTGTCGTGTGCACAGACGGACGGACAGACAGTCACCGCTTAATCGCTTTCTCTTTTCATTCTGATCATTTATGTATATATTTGTCTATATCTATCTTCATTCGTTTTGCCTGTTACAAACAACCGTTATGTGAACAAAGTTATAATACCCTTGTGCACAAGTGCGCTCGGGTATAAATTAGAGATGAGCACGGGCCGTGCTTTTGGCAGGGTCCCGACGGGCAATATACAATAAAAAAAAAATAAAAATAGTACATATTTAAAACTCTTTTGATAAGAGAAAAGCAAAAAAAGAAATATTTGGAAACCGATAGANTAGAGATGATGGCAGGGTCCCGACGGGCAATATACAATAAAAAAAAAAAATAAAAATAGTACATATTTAAAACTCTTTTGATAAGAGAAAAGCAAAAAAAGAAATCATTGGAAACCGATAGAAAATATATGATACTTAGTAGTGTTGTTTACATACATATCTGTACATAAAATACCTTCCACTTTTTCTACTTCCCAGAAAATATATTACAAAAATCTTTGATGTAAAATTTTGATTCGCTTAAGTAAATATACATATGGACATAAACACAAAATTAAAAANCATTGATGTAAAATATTGATTCGCTTAAGTAAATATACATATGGACATAAACACAAAATTAAAAATATGTACATATGTATACATACAATAAAAGTTGGCTCTTTATTTCCGGGCTGGGGCGTGTCCCGTCGTAAAATTCTTAACGTGCGGGCTTGTGCGTGTTTTTGAAAGTTGATTTTGCACTCGTGCCGGGCCGGGCCCGAAAATTTAGGCCCGTGCCCATCTCTAGTATAAATATTGGACGCTTTTGCTACATATGTATGTACCGCTGTTAAAAAACTCGTTTTCTTCTCTTAGATGATGCTCGGACCAACAATCGCCCCTGCTAGTCCAGGCAACTTATTAAATATAAATTTACATATATATATTAATTTTTTTTAAGCGGTTGCTGCACTTTGAAAAGGTCAGTTCGGAATGAATTACGTTTTTAAGCTACTCCCTTGAACGGTATAAATGACTTGGCCGATGACATTACCACGGTGAGCTATTTTCCCAACAGGGATAGTATTCGCTGCATTTGTTCACTCGTTTACGCGTGTATTCGAGCGCGCTAAATCCGAAACAGCTGCTTCAATACTCAATGAATTTTTTCAATTCCCGCAAACAGACGCTTTACATTGCTAAAAATACAATGCAATTGTTAATTGTTGATTGTAAATTGTTAATTGCCTTGTTATCTGCTTAAAATAAGAAAAAAAAGTAAAGGAGTAGGAAAGGAAATTGCTAATTGTTCTACTTTTTGTCCTCGCAAAAATAAATATTTATGTATGTACAGATGTACATGTCGTAATTCAGTGCAATACGGGGCCATCAGATCTGATGACAAACACATGGTTCGACGTTTTGTAACACAATTTACAACATTGGTTGTTTTTCAAACAAACATCTGGCAAAACGTACCAGTTACCCAATGTCAACTCGGCATTGAACACAATACTCATTTGTACTATGTGTATATGTTGGTATATTATATTATGTAAGTATATTTGTTTTGGCACACTTTGTTGGCGACACTCGATTTAAAACACGGAGCCCCAATCCATTTGTTCAAACTCTCTGAATTTATTTAGCTTGGCTCAAAGGATTAGATGAAATGAAAAAACTTTTGCTAACGGAACGTTACACAGAAAATCCAAAAAAAATAGGTATATGTACTTATGTATGTATGTATGTACATACTTTCTCTCTCGGTATTCACAAATACCTCCCCCGGTATTAACTTTTAAAAATTTATAAGCTGATTATAGCAACAAACAAGATAACCGTAAGTATTTGTTTACTGGACGATATTTTTGCGGAGTAGCTTGCTTGTAGCATTTCTAATTTAATGCTTGTAGCATTTAGTATTTCGGGATAATACTCTTTTTTCTTGGATAAATTAACTAGCACTTTGATGCGTTCTTAACAGTTTTGGCATAGGAATAACTCTCTGAAGCTGGCGATTCCTTGAAGAAAGGCTATTTCGGGTCGGCTTTTCGTATGTCATCATTGGCTTAGTCAGGTAGGGGCTCGAGTCCCTTAACGCAGATAAGGTAAGCATATCACCTACCTTACTACTGCATTGTCTTTCAGATCTTTGCTTGTCTTATACAATGTAGTAAGTCTCCCTCAGAGAAGTTCACTGTATTAGACAAGCGGCAATGAAAGCGTTAGCATCCGATGCAATTAAGTTGCACGTCAGTGAGGCTCTCCGATGGACATACATACATCGAAGGTTATGAAATAGGCGATGACGTGGCTAGACACTGTTCCGTATTGCAGGCGGATAACCTCCTCCAACCATCGATTTGAAAATTTTGAATACTTTTGAACTATTTTAATCGGAGATGTCAGAAATTCGGTCGATAGCTAAGAACAGTATTTGCTGACAGTTAGCATACAAAAGCTTAAGGAACTTCGCCGTAATGGTTGTTGCTTTCCTGTGAAAAATTTGTTAACGCGCTCATAAGCTGGTCCGCAAGTATTTGGTAGATCATCGCCAAAAACGCAGGGATGCTTCTGACCAGGGATGCCGTTTGGATCTAAATAGATCCAATTGGATACATTTTTAAACGAATTTGTGCGGGATACTTATTTTTTCCTATCAGTATAAATGTGGATACTTTTTTAAATAGGCCAAAATTTTATATTTTCTATAAAGTTTTTTTCGTTCAAAAATAGATTTTCATTAATTACGTTTTCTAAATGTTATAAAAATTGCTACTTATAACTACAATGTTCTGACCGACAACGAAAACACCTTGAAAACGAGTTTTGGGATTGTGGGCTCACCAAAGCAGTGTAATAAGAGCTTTAACAGACGGCAGCGTTGATCCGGATCAACTCGGGAATTAACTGCAGTTAATCCGGATTAAGTCCCAGTTAATCCCGATCAACTCGGGAATTAACTGCAGTTGATCAGGATTAAGTCCCAAATAATCCCGATCAACGCTGCCGTCTGTTTAAGCTTTTAGGCGCAATTGTTTAGTTAGCTAAAAAAATGCTTTAAGCAAGATCTTAATATATATATATAGATTAAATATATTATATATATAAAAAGAAAGAAGATCTCAATGTAGTTTAAAATACACTGTTTAAAAAACTAAATTTGATTTATTTAAGGAAATTTTTATGAATTTTACTGAAAAGACTTTAAATACACTCTAATTTTTTTTTTGTTTATTTGCGCATATTAAGAAAGGTAACCATTTTCTTCTATTAATGTGTGCAAATTTGCACACCGTGTAATAAAATTAAACACTGTCTGTTTACTTTAACATACCAAATTTGTCACAGAGCGCAAAATAACACATAAAATGTTTAAAATAGAGTAAATGCAAGCTCCTAATGTTTATTATTTGTAGGAAATGTATTTTTAGTTTCAAAATTTTTGCAACTTTAAACATTTCATGTGTATATTTATGTATATATTTTAAAGATCTCAAGTTCAAAATCGAATCCTGAACATCTTATACGTATGTATATTTATACAGGTTCCTGTTGAAAAATAGATATTTTTCAGTAGTAGTTTTACACACACTTTTCATAGTGTACAGGTACAAATGTAACATATTAATTACTATTTTTTATACTTACTTTGCAAAATACTTATGTATAAAAGATGTAATTTATAAACTGAAATTACAAATGTTTGATTTTATGAAATATAAAAATATATATNTACACGTATTCCAAGTCCTTAGGATGGGTTAAATTATGTATTTTTCTTCAAAATGTTTGGTTTTCTTACAAATTATGAGATGGATACGTAAAAAAAGAAAATTGGATACATTTGGATACATTTTTGGCTTGGTCGGTGATACATTTTCTTGGAACAGGGCGCGGCAACACTGCTTCTGACTAACAAGACGCAGCAGTGATGGAAAAGTAGGCACAATAGTGCCTTGTTGGCACTTTCACCCACAAGGGCACTTTTGGCACAACTCATTCAGTTTTGGCACAACTATAAATTACAGAACTTTAGCCAGTATATAACGATTTTCAAAAATAAGGTGTCAAATAGAAGGGCTTGGGCTGTAGATGTGCAATAAGGTTTTACTTTTTCGAAAAGGGTTGCCACTGGTTAAACAATTAAACTCTAATTATTTAATAATTAATGCCATTAGATCGGCAACGTTCGTTCGATTGTCAAAAGTGAGGTGTCAAATTAAAGGGCTCGGACTGTATATGTGCAATAAGGTTTTATATTTTTTCGAAAAGAGTTGCCAGGTTTTACAAAAATTAGTTTAAATTATTTAAAAAGTTAAACCAATCGAAACGGGTTTAAAAATCTTTTTTTCTTAACTTTACTGTAGGAGGGGTGCCACCTGTTTCAAAAGGTAAATTCGGTTTGAATTAAGGGAATTAGGTAACAGAAATATGTATTGCCANCAAATTATTTAAAAAGCTAAACCAATCGAAACGGGTTTAAAAATCTTTTTTTCTTAACTTTACTGTAGGAGGGGTGCCACCTGTTTAAAAAGTTAAATTCGGTTTGAATTAAGGGAATTAGGTAACAGAAATATGTATTGCCATATGGTCGTCAAACGAAAATAATTTAGGAGGTAATGGTTTGTAAATATTTAGAGGAGTATTGCCACCTGTTTGAAAATTCGAATTCAGTTAACTTATAAACAGTGAAATATTAAAATATGCCAAACAAAAGACTTTGACACTAATATTTTTGAGGTGTTAAAAGGGAGTTGCCGTCCGTTTAAAAAGTTAATTTTAAAGTATTTAATAAGCTTAGTGAATTATTAAAATATTGGCCACACTCCTAGTGGGTTTGACAAGGCTTTATTTATGAACTATATATATTTAGAGAGTTGCCACATGTTCGAAAAATCAAATTCAACCTAATATATCAGTTTATTAGAATATGTATCAGGATGTCAGAGGAATGTTATTTAAGAAGGTTTTAGCTTGAAAATATTTTGACGATGGGTACCACCTGTTTGAAAAGTTGAATTTAATTAACATATATACAAGATAGATGAAATATTAAAATACGGGTGTCTAACGAAAGAGTGTTAAGAAATCTTTTGTTTGAACATTTATAACACCGTGCGACAGTCAATTCTACACACGAAAAAACCAATATATTCACAAAACCGGGGGCCAAATATAGTAAAACTGCGTTTTTAGTTTTTCTCTCTGACGTCAGGACTTTTTTAAAAGGACTTTGAAATTTCTAGAATATGAATAGCAATATGGGTATCAACTAAAAGGAAAAATACTGTAGAATATAAAAAAATTTTATTTTTGGGTGCACCAGGACGAATAAGTATTGAAAATGTCCTTTTTAAACTTTATCCTTGAATATCCTTGGAAATTTCCAATATTAATTTTTTAAAAAAATATACGTATACACATCCTCGAATTTCGTCCTTCTAACTTTATTNAATTTTTGAAAAAAATATACGTATACACATCCTCGAATTTCGTCCTTCTAACTTTATTAGTTTTAGATTAAAAAAAATTTACACTTCTCTTAATAAGATATTGGTAGTTACAATATACGTAAATGGAGATACTCGAATCAATATTATGGAACCATGCGCTGTAAAAGAACAAGCTGAACATATGATGTACGGTTTAAGTACTTTAATTGTTTTGTATACAAGGGCGTAGCCAGCCTTTCACTTAGGGGGGCAGGAAGGAAAAAATATTTTTAATATTTTTTTTGTTGGTATATAAATAGAATATTTTTGGGTTTAAGAAAGTATAACTTTTCTGGTAACCTTTACAACGATATCAATTTTTTTAAAAATCGGTTTATAATTTTTTTAAATATTTTGTTTATAAAAAAGATATTTTTTGATTTTAAGTGTTTTTTCTCAAAGTTTTATACACGAAGTATACAAATAGGCATACCAGAAGAAAGAGGGTTTAATCGCCTTTCCAACGATAGCAATTTTTCAAAAACGGTTTATAAATTTTTTGTTTAAAATATTTTTTTATAAAAAAGGTATTTTTTAATTTTAATTGTTTTTTTCCAATTTTTATACACGAAGTATACAAATACGCATATCAGAAGAAAGAAGGTTTGATTGCGTTTATAACGACATCGATTTCTTAAAAAATCGATTGGTAATCTTCTTGGTTTAAAATATTTTTTTTTATAAAAAAAAGGTATTTTTTCCTCTTAAATTTTTTTTCTCTAATTTTTACATACGAAGTATACAAATATGCATATCAGAAGATAGGGAGTATAATCGCGTTTACAGCGATACCAATTCAATTTTTTTTTAATTCTTAATTTTATTTTAAAATCAGTTCAAAATTGTTTGAAATATAATGTTTTTAATTTTTCTAAGAGTCCACCTCATAACAACTGTAATATAAGTTTGCACAAAATAATGTTCTTCTTCTTCTTCTTTTTTGGCGCTGTAACCGCCTAAGCGATTTTGGCCGAGTTCAGCAAAGCACGCCAGTCGTTTCTCCTCTGTGCCAACTGACGCCAATTGGAAACGCCAAGTGAAGCCAAGTCCTTCTCCACCTGATCTTTCCATCGCAGTGGGGGCCTCCCTCTTCCTCTGCTACCACCAGCGGGTTCCGAGTTGAATACTTTCAGAGCTGGAGCGTCGGTGTCCATTCGAACGACATGACCAAGCCAGCGGAGCCGCTGTATTTTAATTCGCTGCACTATGTCCATATCGTTGTAAAGCTCATACAGCTCATCGTTCCATCGTCTGCGGTACTCGCCGTCGCCAACGCGTAAAGGACCGTAAATCTTCCGCAAAATCTTTCTCTCAAACACCCCAAGAGCCGCCTCATCGGATGTTGTCATTGTCCATGCTTCTGCGCCATATACCAGCACGGACATGATGAGTGACTTATAGAGCGTGGTTTTCGTACGTCGAGAGAGGACTTTACTCCT
>NW_016157680.1:65725-75793 GCF_001687245.7 Rhagoletis zephyria | reverse complement strand
ACTTCTTTCGGGCGTAGTATGGATGGTATTGAAAATGGGCAAAATCAGACAATAACCACGCCTACCTCCCATATAACGGTAATTTTCAGAAATATGAAAACTACGATATTTTAGTAAGTACTGAAGATAATTCACTCAAAATTGATATTTGCAATAATTTTTAGTCGCAAAATAAGAATATTATAAATTTTTGGAAAATGGACGTAGCCACGCCCACTTATGGTTACATGTGTATATCTTGGTAACCGCTGCACCAATTTCTTCCAAACTTGGCACGGTTGTTAGCCTTGATATAGCATACCAAATAGCCGAAAATTTTTAAAATCGGACAATAACCACGCCCACATCCCATATAACGGTAATTAAGAGAAATACGAAATCTTCAAAAAGTCAGTAAATATTAAAGCTAATTTATTCAAAATTGATGCTTGCAACAATTCTTTACCAAGAAATACGTTTATGATAAAATTTTGGAAAATGGGCGGGCACCGCCCACTTATGATCACATATATGTATCTCGGTAACCGTTGTAACAATTTGTACCAAACTCGGTGTGGTTATTGTGCTTGCCACGTAAAAGCAAAACGTTGAAAATTATTGAAATCGGACTAAAATTACGGCCGCTTTTCATATAACGGTAAATTTCAGAATTGATTGAAACTACATATTTCGAAATTTAAGGACGCTAATTTACTCAAAATCTATACACCCCGGCTTACCATGTAGCGGTACATGCGCCGGGTATTTAATGTCCGGCTCCGCCCGAACTTAGACTTTCTTACTTGTTTTGGCTCACGTTTACACACGCTCGCGAAGCCTCTTTTTTTAATCACGCACGCTTTTTTACGGAATTTTTTCGGCGCTTCATATAAATAGGCTTTTTCACATAAGTATTGTTACAAATACCTATCAAGGGAGGTACGCGCCACTGATTTTTTTTAAATATGAAAAAATTCATATATGTAAGTTAGGCTGGGTCGATTTTGTATGGGGGAAAATAAAAGGCATTTGACCGTATTGTAATAGTGATATTATGATGTCTTAGGTCTAAGCCAATCGTTATTGGCCACGAAAGATTAATTTAAAACGTATCTTTAGCCCGCGCAATTGATTCAAAGTGTATGAATTTTGAAAATGAAACTTTGGCTTGTAATATCTACGGAATTCGATAGTTGTCGTAAACTGGACGATATATCAAATTAGGGGTTATTAAATTTAGTATCTCACGTTAATTTATCATTTTTCAATAAGTCTACAAGTTTTCAAGATATTAAGATAAAACTTACAAAAACTATAATTTTGCTTTATAAATTTTCAATTCTTCATTACTTTAGCAACCAAGTGAAAAATACATAAAAGTGAGAAGAGATTTATTTCAAACGTTTTAATTTTTTCGGAGGTTTATATAATATTAAAAGGATTATGGACTTGGATTTGCTCAGTTTTCAAGATCCTGGTGAATAAAGTCAAACATATATTGTCAAAGATGAGGAGTCGTTTGATAAGTTAATAGTAGTTTCAAGCATATAAGTATTTACATATATTAACATAATACAATTAGGGTGAGAAACGCCCATTTTAAGCCTATCTATGCAGTCTTGAAAATTGGTGCGGAATGTTTTCATTAGTCACCGAAGGAGCACATTTTCGCGGTTTCTACATTTATCGTTATATGAAAGTAGGGGATATATGTACATAACTATTTTAGTTAATTCCATTATGTGAAAAAGTGGCTGTAGGTATCCTGGGAAATCCTTTTGAGGACTCTCCGATTGGCACACTTTTCTGTAATCCGGTTCTTTTATTTAAAAGTTATTTATTCAATTGAGGAGACTTTTTTAGAAAAAAACTGGAGATCCGCTTAAGTTTCTCCGTTTTTCAAGCCTTTTTTAAAGCTACTTTATTTTTTATGAATAAGACCAGGGGTGGGCAAGGCCGAGGCCGAAAAGGGCCACATGTAAATTCTAANAATTTTTTAGAAAAAAACTGGAGATCCGCTTAAGTTTCTCCGTTTTTCAAGCCTTTTTTAAAGCTACTTTATTTTTTATGAATAAGGCCAGGGGTGGGCAAGGCCGAGGCCGAAAAGGGCCACATGTAAATTCTAAATGCTACAAAGAGCCGCAAACAAAAAAAACAACAAAAACAAAAATTTTATTTTTAAGTAAAATTATTATTAGAAATGAATAACATTAATTTTATTACTATTCTAATGTACGTAAGATAGATATTAAAGAAAATTCAAAAGATCCCTTTGGCCAAATTTTCAAAATCTAGTTTTACGTCAGTTAAAGCCGTTCGTAACAGTTCTGCTAAATGCTGGTTAGTCAATAGGTACGTTCGTTTAAAATCTCCAGTAAAAAATGTCCAACAGCAAAATTCCGGCGAAATGTCATCTGTTCTCTCACAAGGGAAAAATATTCAAAATAGTACGCGAACAGAAAATTTGCAGACACTTGCAAGTTAGACGAACAGCTGATAGAAATTTTGTTTACATTCAAAAGTATAAAATTTAAAACGTAAGAAAACAAATCCCTAAGTCTTATCCTGACACAGTTCACTGACTAAACGAATAATTACTTACTTCTTATAAGTTTAATTAGTCGCATTTTACTATATTAACTTCCAAACCATCAAATTAAATTTAGGGATTTGCGTAAATTCCAACCAGCTGTTTTCTTGTTGGCAAATTTCTGTTGGCAAAAATTTTTCCAACAGAATCTAGCAGCTTTCCCTCAAAATGAAATGTTATTTTGCTCTCTTAATTTTTCCTACCTTGCAAGTTTTTTGTGTACGCGAACACAAAAAGCTGATAGTTTTTTAACTTTCAATAATTATCAGGTACGCGAATGTAACTAATTGTGAACGGTATTTTGACTTTACGAATTTCATTGTAGAGTACAAAGACTCACAGTTTTACGTTGTACCAAAAATTGAAAATATACGGCACGCAGTTGTTTTCAACAGCGCATATTTTAAATCTGTCACTTGTTGCCGGAGTTCAAGCAATGGCAAAGCTTTATGTTGCATTAGAGGTGTCAAACTATCGATAGTCACATCATCGATAGTTTTGATAGTTTTCAGAAAAACTATCAATATTCACGATAGTCTCGACAAAAACAAAACTATCGATAGCACTATCGATAGCGCTAAATCAGTTAGGATGCTTTGTTTTTACAGGATCATAGTGAAATAAATCTTATAAAAGTTATAATCATTTAAAAGCTTGCCTCCTACCACAACAACCAAAACAGCACCAACGATCTCTGCTACTTCTGCTTCACCTACCAACTCTAACATATATATGCCTATTATTATTGCTGACGCTTCGGGATCTGCAAGTACGGTAAACAAGTGGTTGACCGTGCAAAACAAAAGGTCAAAGAAAACGAGAACTTCGAGCGTTGTTGTTGGCCGAAATAACAATAGCGAATTAGATACAGTTGTTAGCCCAAAATGGGTACACCTCTCCTCATTTAAATGAACTGTCAATACGGAGGATATAATTGCTTATGTTAGCAAACACGCGAAGATAAGCAGCCAGCATTTAGTCTGCTACAAACTTATAAAAAAAGATGCAAATCCAGAAGACTTGAAGAGAGTCAATTGTAAATTAGGGGTATCCCCCAGTTTTTATACAAAGGTTTTTGACCCCTTGCTATGGCTGATGGATGTTAAAATTCGGCCGTTCCGTTTTTTAGAAAATCAAGGGGGGAAAGGCTCGAAGAATTGAGTCGCTCAAGCGTCTCTCAAAGCTTCAACTCATATTCTATTTATTATCAAAATATAAGCGGTATGCGAACCAAAGTCAATGATTTTAGATTGGCAACCTTATTACATGATTACGTTTTCATTGCAATAACCGAAACTTGGTTACATAGAGACATTGCAAGTGCAGAATACTTCGATAATTACTACTCGGTATACCGTAAAGATAGATGTCCCATAGCTAGTGGTTGTGAACGTGGGGGTGGGGTTCTCTTAGCGGTTGGGTAAAATATGTAAAGCAAACTTGTAGCATTGCCTTTGGCTGGTAATATAATTGAGCAGATATGTGTGGAAGTCACTTGTAATAAAACTGTTTTCCTTTTCCTATCGTATATACCACCTAATTCTAACTCCTTAATTTACGAACATCACATAAATAACATTGAATACATAACAAGCGGCATCACCGGTAATAACCAGGTCTACTGCGGACCACAAACTGACGCCTTTCAATATTAAATCCGATACTGAATCATCAGTCACTAGCTTTTTCACATCCAACAATTTTCAACAAATAAATAGCTTTTATAANATCACATAAATAACTTTGAATACATAACAAGCGGCATCACCGGTAATAACCAGGTCTACTGCGGACCACAAACTGACGCCTTTCAATATTAAATCCGATACTGAATCATCAGTCACTAGCTTTTTCACATCCAACAATTTTCAACAAATAAATAGCTTTTATAATGATAATGATAAAATACTCTATGTGCCTACTCTTCGCCCTCTTTTTACTTCAAAAAAGCTAATTTTGATGCAATAAACTCGGAAATAAGCTCAATTGACTGGAACTTCATTGTACCAATTAGGAATCCGGACTCTATCTATAAAATAATTCACGAAGAGTTTTCCCATATAGTTTCTTCTTTCGTTCCTCTGAAACAAGTGGCTCGAAACAGTAAACCACCATGGTTTAATGCTAGGCTATGCAGCCTAAGGAATAAGAAAAATAAAGCTTTTAAAAATTTCCGAAGGACCCACTTGGTGAGAGATAGGAAAAAATATNCTGGAACTTCATTGTACCAATTTGGAATCCGGACTCTATCTATAAAATAATTCACGAAGAGTTTTCCCATATAGTTTCTTCTTTCGTTCCTCTGAAACAAGTGGCTCGAAACAGTAAACCACCATGGTTTAATGCTAGGCTATGCAGCCTAAGGAATAAGAAAAATAAAGCTTTTAAAAATTTCCGAAGGACCCACTTGGTGAGAGATAGGAAAAAATATGAATATCTTCGTAAAAAGTTCGACAATCTGCATAAGTCACTTTACAAAAAGTTTGTTTATAAAAGTGAATGTAATTTAAAATCTAACCCTATAAATGCGAAAAGAAACACCAACGGATTTCCGACAAAGATGGTGTATGATGGAGTTTCCTCTAACTCAACTCAAGAGTCGTGCGATCTTCGTCATTTTTTCAAAAAGTCTATGATGACTACCCTCCTGCTTCAACATACATTGCAGACTCATACACTGCGGATATAATCAGCTCTTTTTCCATCACTGAGGACGATGTGCAATCTGCCATATCAATCCTAAAACCGAGCTTTAACTACGAAACCAATAGCTTTCCTGCGATATTTTTTATTCGCTGCTTAACGAATGTCTTAAAACCGATTGTTATTCTCTTCAATGCTTCTATTAAGTCCGGTAAATTCTTAGATTGCTGGAAATTATGCTTCATAGAGCCCGTCTTTAAATCCGGCGATAAAAACAGTGTATTAAACTATAGGGCAATTGTTAAACAAGACGTATTCGCTAAGATCTTCGATCATATTATAAATAAGAAATTATATGAGCACGTAAAATTTTTACTCTGTGACAGTCAACATGGGTTGCTCCCAGGGAAATCGACTGTAATCAATTTAGCAATAATCACTAAAAGCATAATTGCTTTTGATGCTGAGCTTGATGTCATATACACAGATTTCTCTAAGGCCTTTGATAAAGTTGACCTGAACATCCTCCTATCTAAGCTCAAAAGATTTGGGATTAGTGGAATACTACTAGAGTTCTTCAAAAACTTACTATTTAATAGGAAATTGGTAGTAAAAATCGGCTTTACAAGATACAACATTGTCATTAATGCGACTTCGGTTATTCCGCAAGGGACCCATGTTGGTCCCCTTCTTTTCTTACTTTTTATAAATGATTTACCAGCGCGAATTACTTGGTCAAAGAGTCTCGTTTTTGCAGACGATGTAAAAATCTTTAACCTTATAAAAGACCCCTCGGATTATTAAAATCTACAACAGGACTTGGACGATTAAAAGATTGGTGTAGGATAAATAATCTAAGCCTTAACATTGAAAAATGTTGCGTTGTGTCTTACACCCGAAGTCCCAACGCAAAACTGTTCAATTATTCGTTAGGCGGAGCTACCTTACGGCGGAAAATGAGATTAAAAACCTAGGTGTAATCTTCGACCGCAAGTTAACATTCTCCTCACATGTGGATTACGTAGTTAACAAAGCCTATTCTATGTTAGGTTTTATTAAAATAAACTCAGAAATCCTCTTACTCTGAAATGTCTTTATGTGGCTTTGGTCAGGAGCATCCTTGAATATGGAGTCATCATCTGGAATCCTTATTATGATTTCCACTCGCGACGTATAGAAATGATCCAGAAAAAATTCACGCGATTTCCGCTAAATCGAATTAATTGGGCTCGTGGTCCATGTAATGGTACCCATCCTCGTGCCTCAACTGCCGTCCTTACTGGCGCCACTATTAGTGCCCCTACTGGTTGCTCCTTTGGCGTCCCTACCGGCGCCTCCAACACTCTTACTGGTGCTCTTAATGAAGTTCCTACTAGCGTAACCAATGGTACCCGTAATGGTATCCCACCTTACGAATCAAGACAGAAACTACTTGGCTTACAAGCACTGGTGGACAGGAGGTCATATTTATCCATTATGTTTGCTTACAACACTTTATCCGGAAGTATGCGCTGCCAAGAAATCCGCAATATCTTTATTGCGAACGAGCCATCTTTACAACTTCGGAGCTGCAAGCTTTTTGTAGAAGCTACATACAAGACCTTATATGCATATAACGAGCCAATAGCTAGAATTATTCGCTTATGTAATTCTCATGCATCATCCATAAATTTTAATACTGGGATATATAATTTTAAATTAGATCTGTTCAAAATTTTCAATTAATGTATCGTCACACACACAATGGAAACTAAATTAAAGTTAAGTCTTAGTCTGTAAGAATATATACTCTGTAGACTAACTGAATTGAAATAAATAAATAAATAAAAAATTAAGTAAATGCTTAGCCAAAATACTTCTCTTTTTATAAAGTTCAAAAACAAACACAAGTTATACAAACAAAACAGGATTTACGATTAACATATGTATGTATTTTGGCCTAAATGCGTGCATATTTGAATATGACGTCGGCATCACACTAAAAAACAAAATTTTTAATTCAAATTAAAAAATTCAAATAATTTCAAAATAATTGGTAGAGATGATCGATAGTCCTACTAAACTATCGATATTTTTGATAGTATAAGAAAAAACTATCAATGAGTATTGATAGTCTAAAAAAATTGAAATTGTCGATACTATCGATAGTGTCATCGATAGTTTGAAAACTCTATGTTGCATTTCTTTTAATTCCGAAAACTCCAACAGCGAAGAGCTTTTCTTAAAAAAGCGTATTTCGGATATTGCAAATTCCTCAATTGTTACATAAAAAAGGTTAAAAAGGTAAATAATTTCAAATCGGCAAATCGTTTTTCAAAATCTGCTTTTAAATCATGCGTAATGTTTTTTTCTAGCCATGGAAAATGATGAAATATTCTTTTTTTGAGATCATGAATAAAAATACACAGTTTAGCTTCAAAACTTAAAATAATTTGCGACAAATCAAAAACATGTTTATTCTCTCCATGTAGAGACAAATGCAAGTTTTGCCAAAAAAAAACAAAAACGGTAGAAAAAAATTATTTTACACATTGGTTTCTAGTAACCATAGCAACAAGGTAGTGGAGTTTAAATAAAATACTGACATGCAATTTTTTCCTGGTATTCTTGGCAAATTTCCCCCTATATTAAATTACTCAAGGCGAAAAAATATTTAAAAAACTACACAGGCTAACAAAAATGGGAAACAAATTTTGGTGCGGCTAATGTTAAAGCTGTTTTTGCTAATTACGAATCCGTAAGTGTAAAGTTTCCTTAGCTCCAGATTTTGAGAAAAACGGGTCAAATTAAAGCTAGAACTCTCGACTACTATCGCTGGACATAACATTCCTGTACCTTGCCTTTATGGTCACTTAAGGTCTATCCGCACACATCAGTCACGGCACGTCACAGCTCCGTCCCTTCCGAGGAGCATTAGTCAAAAAAAAAAAAATATGGTTACCTGAAAATTAATCACGAATCAGTTCCACCAGTCTCGCGACCGTCACCGAACCGTCAAGTTTAGATTTCTGCTTAACGATATTTTTGATTTGACTGACGTGTTTTTTATCTGTCGGAACATTGTGTAATAATGAAAAGTTGATAGAATGTGCTTCTAGCCTGTACTTTATAATTTATCTAATAAAAAGTACATCGATATAAAATCTATAAACATAAGAAAGTTCAAATTCCAGACTTTGTGCAAAACTTTCAATAGAAAAATTTTTCAAATTGCAAACATTTTAATTCGAATTTTCAGAAAAAATTTTCGTATGCAGTTTAATACCCATTAAATTGTAATGCAATAAAGTGTAAGTGTGAAGATGATGAAAAATTTCGCTGATTTCTGGTATTTTTTATTTATTTTTTGCTGCAGTTTTACGTATTTCTTTCCATACACACTTGCAATTTATTATACTAAAATTTAGTGGGCTATAAAACTGCATACCAAAATGTTTTTCTATAAATTCTAGTTAAAAAGTTTGCAATTTAGATACAAATTTTTATAAGTTTTGTACAAAGTTTGAAATTGGGACTTAAGTATATCGACCCCTTTGCGCAAAATTATCTTATGTTACAAAAACCAAATTTTACAGGAAAGTGTTCCTTGTATTTTTCTCTGCTTTGGCTAGCACCATTAATACCAAAGTTTAGCTTTGCTGAGATAATTGAGAAATATAACTTAACACAATATTTTTTTTTCTAATTTCTTAGCACCTACGATAATTTCGCCCACGAGAAACAATGCATTGTCACATACGATACAATTTACAGTAAATGTTTGGAGTTGCTATTGAGATTTAAGCCGTAATATTTGAACAGGTGCTGCGTTATTGGTTGTAAAACAAAGTTGCATTAAGAAGTGTAATTCGTAAAAATATAACATACGATAATTTGCGCAAAGGGGTCGATATGTTTGTTTTATAGAACGAAAATGTCGCAACCGTTCTTATTTTTCCGACACTACAGTCAGCTTCAAAAAATTCCACTCACTGATTTATTTTACAATATTCACAATACTTTTCATGATAAATATTCTTCGGTAAATTTAAAAAAAACTATATTTTCTTATTACACTGAAAGCGTATATATTACAATTTCAAACTTTGTACAGAATTCACAAAAAGATTTCCAAATTTTAAAAAATTGTCATCGAAACTTCAATCAGATTTTTTAGCACAATTCTTGGTACGCATTTTTGCAGCCTATTCAATTTTGTACCACATGCCCGAAATTTTTTTATAGGGAAAAATTTGCAAAAAAAATGTTAAAATCTCTGATTAAAAAATATTAAATTTTGATGAAAAAGTTTTAGAATTTGAGAATTTTTATGAAATTTGTACAAAATTTGAAACTTTAATAGATAAAGAATGAATTATAGTTTTATTAAAAAAAAAACGAAAAATATTTCTCATGAAAAACATTGTGAATCTTATAAAATAGATCAGTATGTGGAATTTTTAGACGCTGAGTGTGTATCTATGTATAGCGAATAACAATTGTTGTTATTTAAATAACGAACTGTCAAGGTACACCACACAGGACCCACTTGCTAGCAAAAATGGCTGATTGCAACCAAAAATTCGTGACGGATATGTGTGAATACAACTGCTATTTTGACTGAGATTGAACGGTAACGGCGATGGTTCGGAGCAGTGTGCAAACCCCTTTTCATTTTAGTGTGGTAGAATCGGCAAATAAATGTGGTAGATTTGAATAAGATGTGGTAGATTTTCCAATTCATATTTTTATTGGGTATACATATCGCACACCGTCGTCAAAAGAGGCACAACTCAAAAATTAGATCGGGAAATATAAGTAAGATCGTACAGATTCAACGCAATTGATGCAAACACAAGTATAACATTAGTTTTCTA
>NW_016157680.1:58861-64280 GCF_001687245.7 Rhagoletis zephyria | reverse complement strand
TTTTTTTTTGAAAAAATTGGTACAAAAAATACGAAACACGTTTTCTGTCAGATAGCTAACATGGCGGATAAGAAGAAGACGTGAAACTACCCGGAAAAAAAGTTTCTTATATGCTAATTTAGGAAAAAAGCTAACTACTTACCAAATTTTAAGCAAATCGGACCATAACTACGATTTTTTCGAATAGATCGGTCCCTGGTCCACTTCCCGGGGGAAAAAAATATCCTATATGCTAATCTGGGCAAAAAGCTACCTAGGTACCAAATTTCAAGCAAATCGGACCATAAATACGATTTTTTCGAATAACAGTCCCTGGTCCACTTCCCGGAAAAAAGGATTCTATATGCTAACATAGGCAAAAAGCTACCCTACGTACCAAATTTTAAGCAAATCGGACCATAAATTGGATTTTTTTCGAATAGACCGGTCCCTAGTCCACCAGAGGGTTTTCCGAAAATTTTCTTTCCTAAAAACCTTTTCCTGGCAATTACGAACAACTGAAAAAAAATTTGCCAAATCGGCCCAACCGTTCTCAATTGATGAATTACTATACATTTTTCACACCATTTTTATATATATAGATTAGAATTGAGTTGAAATTTTAGAGTTATGTAAACAAATGTTCTGTCTAAAAATGTGGTAGATTTTAAGCCTTGTGTGGTAGATGTGGTAGACACCCAAATTTTAAAAAGTATGTGGTAGATCTACCACATATGTGGTAGAGGTTTGCACACTGGTTCGGAGCCGGTTTGGAGGCGTGACGGAACTGTAACGCAACTGATGTATGCGAAGTTTGAGTACCTGCCGCAATTAAGCAAAAGGATCATGTAAAGTTTTCGCTGTTTGTTCAACAAATGACTATAAGCGACCATTAAGTCAAGGTGCAGGGATGGTATTTTCAGAGACAGTAGTCGAGAGTTCTACCTTTAATTTAAGCCTATGTGGAAGGTTCTCTCACCTTTTCGAGATATTGAAATATTAAAATGGGACATTTGAATCTGTTAACAATGTTTTTGAGTTCACTCGGATTCAGTTATGGCAATTTTTACGTATTCGTGAATTTTTTTCATGGTTCGACCCGGTTATAAGAGTGAGGAAATATTCAATTATTAAGGCAAATTCCCAATTTGCGCATCTAACAGAAAAATAATTTATTAAGTCACAATGAAAATTGGCGTTTACTTTATTCAAATCGAACACAACAGCTAATGCGCAATTAATTTCACTATTTGAGTGTGTCAACATTAAATTTGTATTACATACATACATACATATATTGATTCAATGCAGTGAGGCATTTGTGCAAACTGCATTTTTGACGCATTGCGTGCTCCAAACTCATTAATTGCCTGAATTATTAAAAAAAATATGCAATTTCAATTTCAGGTAATAAACAATGAATGTTACACAATAGTACAAAAATTTTATAACATGTGGATAAACTTATTGCCGCTAAGCTACATATGTATGTACACGAGCACATATGCATACGTACATATTAGGGATGCCAATCCCGGGATCCCGATTTTGACGTCCCGGAAATCCCGGGATTTGCTTGCATTAATCCCGGGATCCNGCATTTTTGACGCATTGCGTGCTCCAAACTCATTAATTGCCTGAATTATTAAAAAAAATATGCAATTTCAATTTCAGGTAATAAACAATGAATGTTACACAATAGTACAAAAATTTTATAACATGTGGATAAACTTATTGCCGCTAAGCTACATATGTATGTACACGAGCACATATGCATACGTACATATTAGGGATGCCAATCCCGGGATCCCGATTTTGACGTCCCGGAAACCCCGGGATTTGCTTGCATTAATCCCGGGATCCCGAAAAATTTTAAATATCGAATTGATGGTAAGAATTTGTTTATGAATTTTGAAGTATGATTTTTGTAAAATGCCGTTTTGACTGCAATTAACAAAAGCTTGAAACTGTACTTTTAAATTGCAGTCTGAGCCTTTTGTGAAGAAGATTTCAACTAATTTACTCATAGCGTCGTAGAGAGTTTTAAGGAAAAGTTAGATAATTTTTTAGATCAATCTACTCAAAACTTCCTCAAATCGTAAAACTTATAATTTATCCGACGTGCTGGTAAAATAAGTTCATATATTTTGTAATGGAAGAGGTAGGGGTCATTATCTTCAAATGAATTATGTCTACCTTTTGACAGTTCAGCCTAAAAGTGTTGAGGTCGAAATATGTTTTTCATCAGTAGGTTTTGTATGTAAAAACTGCAGGTCATGCTTAGAAAACTCCGCTTTGAATGTTTTGCTGCTCTTACGAAAACATTTTAAGTGCAATAATAACAACACTGACAGAAAAGGGATGTGTGTTTTTAATCAGACCCACCTACAAACATGTATTTCAACCCTCTGAATCCGATTCTGAGATCCGTTTGACTCGTACACCCTAAAAAAAATGGCAACAAATTCTCCATTCGCCATTTCTTTATAGAGTAGAATAAACATGTTTAAAGAAATTGTTTTTGTATATTTCTGTGTTATGTTTATTTTTTGTTTATCGTTACTTTCAAAAGTACCTGGTATTTACATTGTTATTTGTGACGTACTCGTTCCTCAATCACATGGTTTTTTAAATACAATTAAGAAAATGTTTTAATTTAAAATTTTTCTGATTTAATAAAAATCGCTAGCGTAGAGTGCAAAGTTGCTCAGTCTCAATTTAAAAGTTATACAGGAGAGGAAAAAACTTCTTATAACCATTTTCTTCAAGTATTTCGCAAAACTTTGAATACAACATTTTGCCTGTTTAAAGCAAAGTAAAACTCCATACCAATCAGAGGGATTCGATCTTTATTAAAAGATTTCGAACTATTTGAATTTTCGGAGCTTTTTTTAGCCTTAGAAAATTTTNTCATACCAATCAGAGGGATTCGATCTTTATTAAAATATTTCGAACTATTTGAATTTTCGGAGCTTTTTTTAGCCTTAGAAAATTTTCCTTTCATTGAATATAAACGAAAAAACATAAAACAGGGACCTTTACCCTTTTCGAAACGATGCAATTACAATTTATCTAGCAACCTATATCAAACTATGATTTTTCAAAGTGAAGTTAGCAACTTTTCACTCTAAGCTAGCGATATATGAGTTTTACAATCAGTTTATCGTAAATTTTAAATAGTTTTATTTCATGGTACGTTTAAATGCTTTCAGATATTGAATTTTTACTCATATTCATAACTCAATGACTCAATTTGAATCCCGGAATAAATCTCGGGACGCCGAGACTACCTAAAAAATATCCCGAAATCCCGGGATCACAATTTTCCTGAAAGCATCCCTAGTACATATCTATGTTTTCGTGTGGTTGTTGTTGAAAAGGTGTCATGACATTTTGTCGCGCACTAATTAATATTTTTTTGCACATAAACACAACGAAATGTTAGCAATGCTTCAATAAATGCCCCAATTGTTTCACGGCCCGCTAGTGCAAGTGTTTTGTAATTGGATTGGCTTTTGACTAATTTTTGAATTTCTTAATTTTTTCCAATTTCCTCAAGTATTACAGTCTAAACTATACATGTATATTGTTACGAGACGAATCTAGTGGAAGTGGTTGCGTTCCAAAAACTTGCAAGTAGGTAAGGAAAGTCACATCCAACCAAAAAGGAGCGTACAGTATTTTTCACGCAAACTTTTACTAACTGCTTGTCCTATTATTCAATCCATTAACGAAACTCGAACAAAGAAACAGTGGATTGCTTGTTCCGTTCTAATAATCAGCGTGTAACCAATATTCAAGATTCCATGACAAACCAAATCAGCAATCATTAATTTGGAACATTTGCAATAATAGATGACAACGAATACAAAAACGTTGAATACACATTATCTGTCAAATGTTTCCTATTTAATCGAATTTGCAACAAAGGTGCGCACTGCCACTGCAACAAAACAAAAGAAATTATGGGCTCGCCAGCAACAAAAGCACGACATGATCGACGAACAGATTGTTGTGCCATCAGCCATTCACTGATTGCACTGTGAATTTCGTTGACTGGTGTGTCAGTTTCCACATCGTTTGTCAGTAGCTGGAGTTGTATTGGTAAAGGGGAAGATCGCGCTAACTTCACTTTCATTCCTGTTCGTGTTTTAAAGTGAGTTGACCGCGGTTCATGATGTTTTCACGCAGTGTCGCACGCATAATTTGCGTGACACCCACAGATGAACGCAGATGGGCTTTGAAGATCATTTAGCCTTGTTAAACCACGCACAGTGAATTCGATTGCAACTGCATGCCCTCGATTCGCTGCGCATGTGCAAAAGAACCGGGCAGAAATTGTATAGAAGCAAAATGATGCAAAACGCCAGGTGCGGATGCCACTCTCTGTGTATTTATGTACATTAGACTGCATCACTACCCATACAATAAAAATCGGTACTGTTTGTCCATTGGAATTATAAAATCTATTATATTTGAAGACGTCCACCAAAATATTGTGGAAAAACATTAATGGTCTGATTATGCATACTTCGCATAACTTCGCACAACTTCGCNATTGTATAGAAGCAAAATGATGCAAAACGCCAGGTGCGGATGCCACTCTCTGTGTATTTATGTACATTAGACTGCATCACTACCCATACAATAAAAATCGGTACTGTTTGTCCATTGGAATTATAAAATCTATTATATTTGAAGACGTCCACCAAAATATTGTGGAAAAACATTAATGGTCTGATTATGCATACTTCGCATAACTTCGCACAACTTCGCATAAACTTCAAACTGTAATTTCGTATGTACTTTGTATGTATTTTACATGTATTCCATTGCCCAGAAATTAGCAGAATTTTTAAAAACTTAGCGATCTGTTGAGTTTAGATTTCGCTTCACATTTTCTTAAGTTACATTTTTATGCACTGGTACAAATGGTTGTGCGAAGTTATGCGAAGTATGCATAATCAGACCTTACGATTTAAGCGAGCTGGACGGATTAGAAAATACCTCCAAAAATGGAGTTTTTATACCCGAGCGCACTTGTGCACAAGGGTATATTAATTTTGTTCACATAACGGTTGTTTGTTACAGCCAAAACGAATCGAGATAGATATAGACAAATGTATACATAAAGGCTCAGAATGAATAGAGAAGTCGATTAAGCCATGTCTGTCTGTCCGTCCGTCTGTTCGTCTGTCCGTCCGTCCGTGTACACGATAACTCGAGCAAAAATTGAGATATCTCACTGAAATTTGGTGTGATATTTTAATAACTACTGAAGATAATTCACTCAAAAATGACATTTACAATAATTTTCAGACGAAAAATAAGAATATTATAAATTTTTAGAACATGGGCGTGGCCACGCCCACTTATGGTTACATGTGCGTATCTTGGTAACCGCTGCACCAATTTCTTCCAAACTTGGCACAGTTGTTGG
>NW_016157680.1:40884-58702 GCF_001687245.7 Rhagoletis zephyria | reverse complement strand
TATGATCACATATATGTATATCGGTAACCGTTATACCAATTTGTACCAAACTCGGTATTTTTATTGTCCTTGCCACAAAAAGCGAAACGTTGAAAATTATTGAAATCGGACTAAATTTACGGCCGCTTTTCATATAACGGTAAATTTAAGAAATGCTTGAAACTTCAATATTTCGAAATTGAAGGACGCTAATTTACTCAAAATTGATACACCCCGGCTTACCATCTAGCGGAAGGTTTCGGAAAGGTGAAAAAACATATATTTAATACTTGCGCCGGGTATTTAATGTTCGGCTCCGCCCAAACTTAGACTTTCTTACTTGTTTATGAATAAAAATAGTGTCTTAAAGATGTTTTTTGAAAAAATCCCCTCGAATGACAAAGTGATTTAAGCTTAAAAAATTTACACAACAATATTAAAAAAAAATTGGATTGGAGTCGTTATAATGAGATTTTTGATGCTCTTTTCTTAACTTTTTTCAAAGATTGGTATAAGAAAAACTTGAATAACTGAACCTAAACTATTCCGATTTCGACTTGTGAGGTATCAATGGAAAGGTATATTTTATCACCCCTTTTATTTCTTTGCTAATAAGCTCATTCAAAGGATAAAATAGAAAGGTAGAATGAACGAACATCATTCAAAGTTGAACTAAGATGTGTTGATATTTGAAAAAAAGGGACACGAATGACATTTTTAGCACATAATTAACAAGTAAGAAAGTCTTAAGTTAGGGCGGAGCCGAACATTAAATACCCGGCGCAAGTACCGCTACATGGTAAGCCGGGGTGTATCAATTTTGAGTAAATTAGCGTCCTTAACTTTCGAAATACATATGTAGTTTCAAGCATTTCGGAAATTTACCGTTATATGAAAAGCGACCGTAATTTTTGTCCGATTTCAATAATTTTCAATGTTTTGCTTTTGCGTGGCAAGCACAATTACCATACCGAGTTTGGTACAAATTGGTAGAACGGCTACCAAGATACATTATGTGTTCAATAGTGGGCGGTGCCACGCCCATTTTCTAAAATTTTATCATGAACGTATTTCCTGGTAAAGAATTGTTGCAAGCATCAATTTTGAATAAATTAGCTTTAATATTTACTGATTTATCGAAGATTTCGTATTTCTCTAAATTACCGTTATATGGGATGTGGGCGTGGTTATTGTCCGATTTTAAAAATTTTCGCCCATTTGGTACGCTGTAGCAAGGCTAACAACTGTGCCAAGTTCGGCAGAAATTGGTGCAGCGGTTACCAAGATATATACATGTAACCATATGTGGGNTAAGTTCGGAAGAAATTGGTGCAGCGGTTACCAAGATATATACATGTAACCATATGTGGGCGTGGCTANATACAGTTATATGGGAGGTAGGCGTGGTTATTGTCCGATTTTGCCCGTTTTCAATACTCTTAGCCCTACGCCCGAAAGAATTGCACGTACCAAGTTTCGTTAAGATATCTCAATNCTTAGTCCTACGCCCGAAAGAATTGCACGTACCAAGTTTCGTTAAGATATCTCAATTTTTACTTCAGTTATCGTGTGCACAGACGGACGGACNGATTTCTCTTTTCATTCTGATCATTTATGTATACATTTGTCTATATCTATCTCGATTCGTTTTGCCTGTTACAAACAACCGTTATGTGAACAAAGTTATAATACCCTTGTGCACAAGTGCGCTCGGGTATAAAAATAGTCTAAATCAGAATAGATTTGCTCACAGACGCTCTTGGCTCAATCCTTATGCATTCGTACTGAAATATACTAGCAAGAAATGCGATTGTTTTATAAAAAAGAGATGAGAGAGAGAAGAGAACAAAATATGCATTCCCACGACAGCCGGTTCTACGTACCGGAATGACTCGGGTTTCACCCGACCAAGGGCTGTTGTTTCGGCGATCTAACCCCGTCTAGATCGGCGATACCTACCAATCATTATTCGTCCATGTAGCAATACCTTGCAGCCGGATTTCTCCGCATCCTTCTTCTCCGGGCGGGCGTAGAGCCCAACCCCGGACCTGAAACTTACTTCTGCTGTGTTTGCCAGAATCGACTCCACCCGAACTCCACTTCGGTTAGGTGCAACTCCTGCAACGGATGGAGTCACCTAAGAACCTGCTCTGGCCTTAGGTCTCACCGGGAGTGGACCACAAACTTTGTGGCTCCCTGTTGCTCAAGCCAAATGGCACAATCAGCCTCCACGGCTACCCACTCGCGTAATGCACGGGTGCGACCTAGCACCCGAAGAGCCTGCACGGCCCCTAGAAGCTCCCCTGAGCAACAGCAAACCTCCCAACACACCCCTCCCNCACCGGAATGTGACGTCAGTCAAATGCAACACATGCCTTGGCTGGTGCCACTTCCGGCTATGTTCTGGTCTACGCACCACACGCGAGTGGACTACCAACTACAGCGCCCCTTGCTGTAGTGCACCGCCGGCGCAGACAACAACGCCCACATCGCAGCCACCTACCATCAGGCTGCAACAGCAACTGCGTCGTGCGCAACAGGCCGGTAGGCCCCACACTTCCCTCACCCCCCGTATCGCGACCAGCCTCCCAAGGCATTCGAACGTACTCCAACTTAACTGCAACGGACTCCAGAGCAAGATTGAGGAGATAGCAGTCTTCATGGGTCGGCACGGCATATTGATAGCTGCGGTCCAAGAAACGAAGTTGCACAGCAACTCAACTTTGTTGGGTTGCGCCACCTACAATGTGCTCCGTAAAGACCGCGAGCGAGATAATGGTGGAGGACTAGCGTTCATTCTACACCACACAGTGCAGTATCGGCTAATCGAAGAAGACATCGACCCAAGGGACACCACCCTAGAATGTCAGGGCATAGCTGTCCGGTCAGGCGATGTCGAGCTCGAAATATTTAACGTGTACATACCCCCTGTCACCTGCTGCCCGGCTGGATATCTCCCTGACATAGGTGCGCTACTCAGAGGCGAAAACCGACTGGTAGTAGGTGACTTCAATGCGCACCACGATCTTTGGCACTCAAGCCTGGCCAATGATCGGAGGGGAAACATTTTGGCTGAGCAGATAGACGATTCGACATTCTGCACCATGAACGACGACGCCCCCACCAGGATTGTGGGCAGCTGCAGCAGCTCGCCAGACCTAACAATTGCAAGCGCTGGTCTGATAAATAGCATATCATGGCGACCTATGCTATCGTTAGCATCAGACCATCTGCCCATAATCATCTCGATCAATAAGCCCACCGACTTTGCTCCCGCGGATCACCGAACCTACACCAACTTTAACAAAGCTGATTGGAACGGCTTCGCGGAAGTTACCGAGAGCAGCTTCGCCGCCCTCCCCACACCCACAGACGTACATGCTGGCGAACGCCAGTTCCGCAGGGTAGTCACTGCCGCAGCAGCTCGCTTCATACCGTCCGGACGCATCGCGGAAGTCCGCCCAAATTTCCCGGCTGAAGCAGCTGTTCTAGCAAATGAGCGTGACCACCTACGCCAGGTCGACCCCGGGGACCCTCGCTTGAGGGACCTTAATTTGGAGATTCGGCAACTGGTAAATCAACATAAGCGGAAAAAGTGGGAAGAGCACTTGAAGGCCGGTAACTTCACCTCTGGTGTGAGTAAGCTCTGGTCAACCGTGAGGTCCTTGTCCAACCCGACGAAGCGTGATGACAGAGTGGAAATTTCATTCGAAGGTCACGCCTCATCGGACCCGAAGAAATGCGCGAACTATTTTAGTCGGCAATTCACACTGCATCCTTCGGTAGACAGGGCCAAACGTCGAGTGACCAGGAGGCTGCACAAACTGCCCAAAAACAGTGCACCACTTGTTTTCACCAGCGGTGAAGTGAAGGGGGCCATCGGGAAGGCGAAAGCCTCCAAAGCCATTGGACCCGACGGAATCTGTAGGCTGATGTTGAAACATTTGGGGCCTGTGGGAGTAGCATACCTCACGGAGGTCCTCAATTTGTCTATGACCACTCTCATCATTCCTGATGTGTGGAAATCAGGGAGAGTGGTCCCACTGCTGAAACCGGGGAAGCCCGCCAACAGAGGAGACTCTTATCGCCCGATAACGCTCCTTTCCCCGGTCGCGAAGACACTTGAGGCCCTGCTGCTCCCATACTTCACCTGCCACCTAACCCCAGCGAAACATCAGCATGGCTTCCGTAAAGTGCACAGCACAACAACAGCACTTAACGCCATAAACACCCAGATAACTCGTGGCCCAAATCGCAACCGCCCCTGTAAGAGAACTGTCCTAGTAGCGTTGGACTTGTCAAAGGCGTTTGACACCGTCTGCCATTCCACGCTGCTAGAAGACATTGAGGCCTCCTCTCTCCCACAGGGACTGAAGCGATGGTCGGCGAATTATATGAGTGGTCGACAATCATCAGTAATCTTCAGAGATCAAACCTCGAAACCAAGAAGAATAAAACAAGGGGTACCACAAGGTGGTGTTCTCTCCCCCTTACTTTTTAACTTCTACATCTCGAAACTCCCTCAGCCTCCTGAAGGAGTTTCCCTGATCTCGTACGCTGATGATTGTTCGATTTTGGCGTCCGGGAATGGAATTGATGACCTCTGCTCAAAAGTAAACGGCTATCTCTCCAGCCTTTCTCGCTTCTTCACTGCAAGGAGCCTAACCCTCTCCCCAACGAAGTCAACGGCGACCCTCTTCACCACCTGGACGAAGGAGGTCAGGCTAGAATTAGACATTCACGTCGACGGCACACCAATACCGACGGTGAACAACCCAAAAATTTTAGGGGTTACCTTTGATAGCCTGCTCTCCTTCTCCGCGCACACAACCGCAGTTGTCAACAAAGTACAGAGCCGCAACAAGGTCCTCAAGTCGCTCGCCGGCAGCACTTGGAGCAAAGACAAAGAAACGTTGCTGGCAACATACAAGGCAATTGGCCGGCCGGTTCTAAACTATGCAGCGCCTGTTTGGTCACCGGGGACTAAGTAGTTGGACGCAGTGGACAAAGCTACAGACTTGTCAGAACGCCGCACTCCGGACAGCGAACTGGGTGCCTTCTGATGACGCCTGAGCATCACTTACACAGCGAGGCCCAAGTGCTCCCCGTACGGGAACACAATAAAATGCTCACTAAGCAGTTTCTGGGGGGGGGTGTCACAGAAGTGAACACCCTAACAGACCACTGCTGGAGGAGGAGCCTCCGCCCAGGCACGTCAGGGGGCACCTATTCGTGTACAAGGACGCAGTCCAGACCTACACAGACCAACCACTGGACCCAATGACGTACAGACAAGCGATCAACGACATTCATAGGGAGTCAGTCTCCACCTACCTCGACTCCAGGCCTAGGAATGTCGTTATCGGAGCCCAATCTCCACCTGTGGAAGAGACGGAGCTTCAGTTACCAAGAGAGATCCGCGTTACTCTGGCTCAGTTAAGGTCTGGATATTGTAGCCGCCTAAACAGCTACCTGTCCAGACTCGACCCAAACATCCTAAATGAGTGCCCGGCATGTGGAGACTCCCCCCATGACACCAACCACCTCTTCACATGCCAGCTCAATCCGACTCAACTAACACCCCTCTCCCTTTGGTCCGACCCCATCGAAACAGCTCGTTTCCTGGGCCTGCCGTTAGTTGAGCTCGACGATAATGATTGAAAAGTTGACCCGAAACAGGCGGGGCTTAGTAGTGCCGCTACAACAACAACAACAGAACAAAATATGAGTGTTTTTACTCTCTAGAAAATAATTTATGCAACCTCACATATGCGGTTTTGCATTATCTTGATACGCGGTTTTGCATTTTGTTGATACGCGATTTTGTACCTTAAACGACGATATGTATTATTTACACTAGTAACTATTTATATAAAGGCGCCTCCACCGTTCGTGTCCGGAGTACTTTTTATTTGCTCACAAAAAATTTTTGCCGGAGAGGTTGCTGAAGTACGGTTCACCGTTCAGTTCGGCAGCTGATTATATTGTTGCCTACATACGATTTTGAGGGCAAATAACACATGCAATTCGCTGCAAACGCATATAAAGGAGAACGCGGCAACCCGAATCATCAAATCGTTCGGACAGAAAATAAAAATCAATTTGATTCGAACAAAGAGTATTCAGCCCAATTTTGTCGCGCTCTCAGAGAGACAAGGTGGGAAAGGAAAGGGTCAAATTACTAACAAAAAGTGTCCGGATACGAACGGTGAATCCGCCTTAAATATGTACATATGTATTTTTTTATGCTTAACATATCGTCGTTTAAAGTACAAAACCGCGTATCAACCAAATGCAAAACCGCGTATCAAGAAAATGCAAAACCGCGTATGTGAGGTTGCATAAATTATTTTTTAGAGAGTGAAAACACTCATATTTCAAAATGGTTCTCTTTTTTTATAGAGAAATCGCATTTCTGGCTAGTATATTTTAGGACGAATGGATAAGGATTGAGCCTAGAGCTTGTGTGAGCAAATGCCAGTTACGCGGTTTTGCAGAATGACGATACGTGGTTTTGTACTTTAATCGACCATATGCAAATAAAAGAAGAAAGTAAACACAACAACCATCGAGTAAATTTTTATTTGTGTCAAACTGAAACTTTTTTCCAATAATAAACGGTTAGCTGATTCAAGTCTACGGCAAGTTCACAAAATTAATTGAAAACTTGTATCAACCGGAGCATTGTTTATATTTGCTCAACAATGATTATATTTAACTAACAATAATGTCCAATCAAAGTAGCCGTTTTGTAATTCTTAACAAATATACGTTTGTCCCAACTAGAAGTCTCAGGAAAATTGCAGACTTTCGTGAACTAAATATTTATTTCGCCAAATCCAACTATGTCGCTCGGTCACTATAACCAAATCTTGGTAATTATAACTAAACCTTTTTCTNGTCAGGAAAATTGCAGACTTTCGTGAACTAAATATTTATTTCGCCAAATCCAACTATGCCGCTCGGTCACTATAACCAAATCTTGGTAATTATAACTAAACCTTTTTCTGGGTGTAGGAAAACGGATTATGAAAGGTTGACTAGTAGATAGTATCCCAAAATATAGAATGGATCAAAGTGGAAATTAGTCATGGGACTTCTCACTAATACTAACTAACCGAGGCATACCAGCTATATTGTCCTATAGCTATGCCACACACCAAGGCAAGATGGCCTGGGGGAATACTAAGCAATATAAAACTCTTCAATTAGATCAAAAGCAGCCGTCTTGAAAGGGATTGGGAAAACTATAGAAACAGCTTAAATGACTACAAAAGTCAAATGAGAGCGGCAAAGAAATATTCATGACAGACAATCTGTAGAACATTGGAGTTAACAAATGAAACATTAAGACTTCACAAGAGGCCTATTAACCCCGATTCGGCAGTGGGAGGTATCAGGAGGCCACATTCTCCAGCCAGAAATACTTGGAAAACTTGACGAAAACACACTTTTCAGGTTGTACGGATCTGTGAGAAAGCTTTCAAGTATCTATTCAAGCCCGTCCATCTAGAGGGAGTATTAAAGATATTGTAGAAAATAAGAAGGTAATATAGGCTATCAACTCGTTTAATCGATTCATGGCAGAGGACCGGATGGGGTTTTGCTGGCCAGGCTGCAATACTCCGGTGAAAGCATATTTACAAGATGCTTGCAGACGAGTTCGCAACCAAAGCTTGAAGAGAGATCAGTGCGATATTTATTCCAAAAACAGGGAAGTTAAACCATTTCTGCCCAAAGGATTTTAGACCAACAGGACTTTCATCTTGGCATATCATTCACGGTATGTACGCAACAGTTATCCGACCTATTTTATTCGATGGAGCGGTGGTCTGCTGGAAAGCACTGGATGAAAGCAGCAATCGTAAATTAATGGGAAGAGTGCAGGGACTCGCAAGCCTCGGTATAAATATATAAATATCAGGCGCCGTATGCAGCGCACCTCAAGAAGGTCTGTCCATGATTTTTTACTAGAAGCCACCAAAAGTATTCGGAACAAGCGCAGCTCCGAAAGGGGCCCTTAGAGTAAGGGACTCAAATTTGTGTAAGCAGAGCACTTATGGGCACGCAGCGGTCTCCAAGGTAATTAATAGTGGACATCGTAACGGAATCAAGGCCGACTTAGATATAGAAACTGATTACCACACGTCATGGAAATAGGATTTGGCTCGGGTATATACTCCAAGAATCTGCATATAAGGCAATCATATCGCTAGCCTGATAACTTCAGTTTCTTTCGGGTGGATAACTCTGCCCAAGAGGAGGCTGCTTGTCACAATGGAATAGTAGCTCTCTGTCAGGGAACATCACTATAGTAGTTGAGGGCTAGGTGGTGTTGAAAGTGCTAGTAAAGCCGAGAGTAGTTCGGAAATGTCGCACATCCCTGGCTTCACTGAATCACATCAAAAAATCTTTATTCTGGGTTCCTGGACGTAGCAATATCGAATGAAACGAAATATCCGCGGAGGTAGCTAGACACGGCTCGGAAATCCAAATTAGCGAAACGTATAACTCCCAACTACCACCGATTTCTGATTTTCTAGGGAAGGTTTAGGAATACACGTTGCGACTCTGAAATCCGAATATCTTTATGGCCCAGAATCAATAAGAGTCATACTGAAGAATTATTGGCGTCAATAAATTGAATGTAGTTTCTCGAATTTTTGAAATCGATTCACGGATGCAATCGGAACTAAAATGTCGACAAAAACTCGAATTGGAAGGGCTCGATTAATAGAACCTCGATTTAGTCGATTTGAAAACGGCATCACAAGTAGATACATATGATTATTTGAAGTAATTGAGATAGTTTTTCTGATAGTTGAAATGATAAGTTTTTACTGACTTTGCTTAATGTTTCCTCAAACAAAAATTCGAGACCTTAATTTGTTTACAACAACAAATCAAACCCAATATTGCTACTTCAATCAATTTTATTTTCGTGCTAAAAAGTAAAGGGTTATATGTAGTTTCCTAAATCGTCGAGTTACTTCGGGTTTTAAAGCCTTCAGTCGTAATTAGGCCTGCATGCAGGTTCAGCTCGAATGGTATTCTTCCCCGCCGCCAATTGAAAATTTTTGTCCTACACAATGAAGCTACAAATTGGCTATTCAAGTGAGTTAAATCCTCAAATCAAATCAAATCCCCGTGTACAGACGAACCATACACTTATCTAATGAGTTCTGTTCTTGTCTAGAAAGCCAAAATCTCATCTTATATATGTACATACAAAGTTGTGGCTTAACGTAATCTAGGAAAGTAGTTAGGAAAGCTTAAATATGGGTGAAGTTTACACAGGGAAGTTGTCTCATTCACTGATCATTCTGTGGATCGACCATATGTCGAATACAAGAAGAATCAATGGCTCCTTGGGAATCGTGAAGTAAGAAAAACTGCCACACGAGGTACCCTTCAAGGTAGTTTCCATGTCCACTGTTATGGATCATCGTGCTAAATTAATCCCTACGGCGCACGTCGGAACCCACTAAGGTGGTTGCGTATATAGTCATTCTGGTCGTGGAGAAATTCATCTCGACGGTCAGTGAGATTCCAATAAACGATCTGGCATGGTAGACAGAAAGTAACGGTCTATGGGTTGATTCTTTGAACACTAACCTCATCTTGTTCACCAAGCAATATAATATACACCAATCATGAATTTGATCACTCAATGGCGCACTTCTTAGAGTTTACGGGGCTATAATCGACTCTAAACTTTCCGATGAAAGGAATACCGAAAGCGCTCTACCCATGTAAAAATTCGATTGAGAACGGCTGATAATATGACCGGCTGACGCGATGCTACGGTAGAAGGCGATGGACACCAAATCCTATCTACTGAACCTACAAAAGGTGCAACGAAAAGCATGCCTGTATGCAACGGCAGCAATCTACTCAACGCTCCTGGGAATTCCAAACATAAATATGTACGTGCAAAGCGTCGCAGATAAAAGAAATTTAAGAGCTAGGGCGTCTTACACTCTGCGAGTTGGTGTGAAGTCAAGAAGCCGCGATTATTAGGTCACGGAAATTAATTTCGACCTCAACTTCGAAATCGATTTTCCCCACAGAAGTGATTGGAATATCGAAACGATGACGAAATCACGGTCTTCACTAATAGTCTCAAAACAGACATTGGAACATAATCTCACGTCTTCTCTGAGAAATTAACAATGGGAGAGTCCTGCAGACCTCCAGATTACTGCGAAGTTTTTCAGGCTGAGATATGCAATTTATATCGTTATTGACAGTCAAGCTCGTATCAAAGCACTAGGGTCGGTAACGAGTAACTCGAAATGCGTTCAGGAATGCCGAGGCTCTTTACACGCTTTTTGAAACACACAATCAATCTTTGCTGAGTCCCGGGACATGGTTGTGTTCCCGGAAATAAGGATGCGGACGAGTGTGCTCGAGCAGGAACCTCCCCTGCCATTTCTGTTATGACAAGATTAAAATATGACCGGAGCAGCCGGCAACAGCAGGTGAACTAATATGCACACCTGATCTGCATCGCGCTTACTCTGGTGACTGTACGATGAACGAAGAACACGGATTTAATAAGGCTTTCAAAGTCAAACGTTAGGCCTCTCACGGGGCACTGGACCATTGGCCACATGGCCACCAGGTTCGGAGCCTCGCATAACCATTTCTGCAGGAGCTGTAGATATGAAGGGTAGATATAATCCGCCTAACCATCCCCTTACGAGTGCCTCGTAGTCCGGAGTAAACTACTCAAATTTCTGGGGAACAACTTAGTCGAGAATTTAGGCAGCTTAAGGAAAACTCCATTAGAGGGTCTGCTGGGATTCGCTAGAAAATCAGAATGGTTTAAAGACATGTAGGGATAGTCAAGGGCAAACCATCTTCTAAACATCACAATAGGCCTCCGAGTACACACTTAACAGAGCAGCCCCTACAACCTAACCCAACCTAGAGTATAAGAGCTGTACAGAAAAAAAAACATGACTAATAATGCTTAAAATTTTCGGAGAACAATTTCTTATTCCAGATAGGGATGAATCGATATAAGTAAATCCAAGTGTATACTCGATACTTTTCTCAATTTACCAAGTATTTTTGTAATCGATACTTTTAACTGCGATCCAACTAGGTATCGAAAAAAAGTACTTGTATCGGAAGCGCAAAACTTATTATGGCGTCAGCATCTTCTTTGAAAAGCAACCCATTAGAGGAAGGGGAAGATATGCGCACTACATTTTCGTAGCTATAGTAAGCCAGTCTATACATATATAACGGTTCTTGGGTCATCTGTCCTTGCGAGAGGCCGCCTTTCAAGAAAACACTTGGAAAAGTTGATGTTTTTGGAAATATAACAAAAAGGAGTTATTCTCTTAAACTTATTTTATATGAAAAAACTTTACTATTAATCTTCTATGAATTTATTCTATTGGTTTTGAAATCAAATACTGTACAAAAATAATTGTTGTCTTAAATTTTTGTATGAAAAAATATTAAAAGAAAAATAATCTCGTAAAAATTCATATTTTTTGTGAACAAATACAATACCTTTGAAAAATTTGCTAAATCGTAGTTCTATGTACAAGTACTCGATACTGAGTAGGTATCGATACCTTGTTTGATACAAGTACAATTACTGATTTGAGTAATACCTTGATGGTATCGATTTATCCCTAATTCCAGATTGTTTCTGTTTTTATGTCCAACAATAACTACATTTGTCCAAACCAGGGTTATTTTTGAAAATAAATAATAGGAAATAATGAATAAGCGATCTTCCAACAATACTACTTATAGCTGGGAACAACATCTCTTCGAATAAAATACATCTAGCGAAGGTCGCACGTTATAAGAATTGATTATCTTTCTTTAGTTTTTTCCACCTTTGTCAACGATTTGTTGGCCTGTTTTCATATTATGAATACCTGTCATCCTTATGTGTATACATATTTGTTTACGTTGAGAAAATATTGGCTTAAACAATTTTACTTACTAAGCGCACATTCAAAGTATGAAAACAAATAACAAACGGAGGTATGCAACTTGGAAACGATTGACACCCCACACTTTATAACAAAGCAACTCCAACTCCAGTCATAGCACATACATATGTATATACGTATGTGCATCCACCAACCAAATGACTATCTATCCTCTGGTAGTAGCTTTGTTCCTCAGGTGCACTTGGAAGCAAAAATCGTTTGGACAATCAATTATCGCGCCAGGGATTGGTGCCAGTCGTCTAGAACTAAGTACACACGAAACAGTCTATTTTCTCCGTCCAAATGCATTTTTTGATTGACTACTGTTTTAGTTTTGTTAGCTACACCTTCGTTGCATTTTTCATATGACTGCACTAAATGATGGTAAACGCAAGTCAGAAGCATCCGAGCAGAGGGCATTTTATTTGGAGTTTGTTGCACATTACGATGAGAGCAGGGAGAAAACATCGTCGCGACGCTTCATGACGCTTAACATCTATTTGTATTTAACAATGTGCAAGTATATGTATAAATATATATGTATGTGCTGTAGCCCAAGCTTAAGGCAGTGTTGCCAGAGAAAGCCCCTAAAAATCTTAATTTGTTCCAAAAAACTCTTCAAAATAAGATTTAAAAGCTTAAAAAAATCTTTTCGATCCCAAAAAAACTTCATTTAAAAATACCTTAAAAGAAATTCGTTTTTTTTTTTTTTTTTTTTTTGTTATTTTTTGGCCTTTTAACAATTATATTCAACAATTTTATAATGAGCTCGAGGCCATTTTTTAAATTCGATATTGGCTTTACGGCTGTAAATTGCTCTTATTATGTTGGTTGAAAAAATTACCAATTTCAAGTTATAAAGTCCTTTTTATAACAACTTAAACTTAAAATGAATATTGCCTCGTGTCATCACAAAATGTATAGCTCAGTTTACATATGTATATATACACTGGTGATAATATCAATAGGGAAGCGACATTTTGCAAGTTTTGACCACTTCAAGAAAGGAAGAGTTTACCAATTCGTGCGAATATTTTTTTTATGTATATAATTTAATATAATTCCATTTTATCGAAAAGGTGGTAACTCAAGGTCAAGGTGGTCTACATCCGGTCATTGGATCATGAAGAAATTGACGATCAATATTTATATGAGATTTGAAGTCACTTGTGTTTTTTGTTTAAAAATTACTTGTTCTTCTTTATGAGAATAGCTCGTTATCTATTAAAAACCATGTAAGTCCAATCTTCAATCTTTGTACAAAAGTTATGAAAATTCGACAAAGTTCCATAACAATTTTGAGCTTTTTAGTTTAGTTTAGTTTAGATTTTTTATTGATATTTTTACATGGATATTATTTTATAAAGCTTGCCGCTCCTTTTTTCTCGTTATACATTTATCCACGTAGACTGATCAGCTTAAAAGGCAATTTACTTGAAAATTTCCATTGCTGTCATTTAAACTAGAGGGAAAAGACCGTTTGTTCTTTTCCTCCACTCTCTAACTCTGCACTAGAGTATATGTTTTACTGTGCGAGAGAAGAAGGCAGATAATTTGTAGGGGATTTCATATTTCATTTTTATTCTTCCTTCATTTGCTGCTAACAATTATGTAGCAAGGATAATATAAATAAGTTAACAATTTTAACTTAAACTTTAAAAATTTTACATCATACACAAAAATCTTCATTCTGAACATATTTTCAGTGTAAAATTTTGCTCTTTAAGAAATCTTTTTTTGAAAATTTTTAACNAATTTTTACATCAGTGTAAAATTTTGCTCTTTAAGAAATCTTTTTTTGAAAATTTTTAACAAAAAACAGCACGAAAAATCTTCATCTTCAAGATAAATCTTGATTTATGGCAATGCTGGCTGAAGGTAGTTTTATTTGCTATTGTTAATGCTTTACTTGTTTGTTATTGACTATTTAACATGATCATCTCACAATCCATTTCACATGCAAATTAGGAATAATAACACGATCATTGTTAGTTGAATTTTGTCTTGCTTTATTTTCGATTTCAAAACAATTTTCGTTTATCAAGTCCATTCTTTTGTTTACACAGCCTGCTTCCGTTTTTTCTTTTTGTTTTTATGATTTACAGCAAATTGATCATTTTATTTGCATTCTTAATTCGTACCAGAGTGTGGGATGGGAGAGACATTGTGCGATTTTTTATAATCATACCAAATTCCATAGAATTCAGTACTTTAAGTACAAACTTTCAGTTTACCTATGTATTTGCATACATAGGTACACTAAAGTACAATTTTAAGAAACAGAACACTGCAAAACGGTTAGATGTTTAGCGCATGCTGGTGGATCGTCCGGTGGCTCTTGGTCACGGTTAAGTATTGGTGATCACCGGTGGATTGGTGTATGGCAGTGCTTTTGATAGCATGGAGAGGAGCTGCCTGTACGGTCCCATGTCTACATTCTCAAATTTGAATCGCAGCAGCATAATATATAGCACACCAGGGATGCTGCTGGCGAGGTACCTACTCTATGCAAGATCTACGGCCATATTCGCGTGGAAGACGGGCTCCGAAGAAGACGGAAAGGATAAATACAACGATTGCGCTGGCTAAGCCTTGTTAAAATCATGGATTATGTCGCTCCAGGGAAAAGATCCTCCGACTCGGCACTAATGAGCGGAAAACGAAAGCAAGGGCGCTCACGAACCAAATGGAACCACTAAGTGCAGAAAGACCATGCTGGTATATGGAGCAGAAGCATGGACAATGACAACATCTGATGAGGCGGCTCCTGGAGTATTCGAGAGAGAGATTGTGCGGAATACTTACGGGCCTTTACACATTTGCGACGGCGAGTACCGCAGACGATGGAACGATGAGCTGTATGAGCCTTAAACCGACATGGACATAGTGCAGCAATTGGCGTCAGTTGGCACAGAAGAGAAACGACTGGCGTGCTCTGTTGGACTCGGCCAAAATCGGTTAGGCGGTTACAGCGCCAAATAAGAAGAAGAAGAATAAGATGGTTTATTTTGATTGTTTGGGAATCGGTGTTGACACAAAAAATTACCAATCCCCAAAAACAAATGAAAAATCCGCAAAATCTGAACAGATTACTAAAAAATTTCTTATTACAGGTATGAGTATTGTGTACTGCATACTATTTNGAATCGGTGTTGACACAAAAAATTACCAATCCCCAAAAACAAATGAAAAATCCGCAAAATCTGAACAGATTTCTAAAAAATTTCTTATTACAGGTATGAGTATTGTGTACTGCATACTATTTACAGGTACTTCGTATTCAAATTAATTAAATTCTCCAATTCTATTGGTATATTTGTTCTGGCGGTTCAAACAAAGTATCATTGTTATTTGTTATGCCTTCGTTTCTATATAATATTGTTGCATGTATATCAGTGCTCAATCTGGCCCTCAAGTCAGTCCTACACATTTTTAAACTACTAAATATACGTTATAATGAAGCATTAGAAAAGGATATATTAGTAATGCTGATATATTTTTTTTTAATAGGGAAAGTTATATGAAGCTGAAGAATTTTTTAATTCAAAAACTGTTTTCCTATAATTTTCTGAATCTAATGAAGAAAGAATCAATATGAATACTCTTATGGTCGAACAATGCGTTTTCTCTCCATTCATTATCGAGATTTTGGAAGTTCAAAATAAGTTGAAAATATAACGTTAGAATAAAAAAAAATTATCGATAACATTTGGAATATTTAGCAGCAAATGCAGATGTGCCGTGTTGAGAAATCAAAACCCCTTTACATTGTGCACCGGAAGAAAACAAAAATTCTTTGCTTTAGCGAGTCATGTTTGTACGGNCTCATTCGCAACGGAATTTTCGCCGAATGAGGACGCCAGAGTGAAAACTAAAAGAAATCAAAACCCTTTTACATTGTCACCGGAAGAAAACAAAAATTCTTTGCTTTAGCGAGTCATGTTTGTACGGTGTATGGCGAAATGGGAAGAGTAGGTTTGAAAAAGTTTTGACAAGCCACGCAGTTTAAAACCAAGACCGTAGTATTATCTAAACAGATAAACAAATAAAGAAAGGAAAAAAATAGATTAAGCAATAGTATGTAATTTTTACAAGAATTAAATTCTTTAAAAAGTCATTGATGATACATATTTATAGTGTAAGTATAATAATAATAGATTGGCGCTTACACATATGTTAGTGTTTGGCCGAGCTTCTCCTCCTCCAGTATAAGTATACCACTTAAAAAGAACTGTATCAAAATTTCAAACTTTCCTCTCAGAAGAGTTTTTTTGAGTATAAAGTTTTACTGCCCTTTCAGTTTTAGGGCCGGTTACTCAATGTCTGGTTAACACAAATCTGCGGTTAACCATCGTTATCGACGTCTTCGACTCCATCCATACAACAGGGATTCGGTAACGTCGATAACTATGTTTCACCGGAGATTAGTGTTAACCAGACATTGAGTAACCGGCCCTTAGTTTAATAATGTGCAAGTTTCAAGTGGCTAAAAATTACCGTTGATGTTTTTGAATTTTTTGCCGAAGGGTTGTAGCGCTGCAACTGAATTTCAGAATATGCATGTAAGTATTTTAAGGAATCTTTAAAGAGCACTTAAAAGGGGAAAACTATAAGTAAAATGGGAAATAGGGTACGAAAAATTTATGTACTTAGGGGGGTTGGGTAAATAAGCGGGGAAATACTTAAGAAAGGGATTTTCTTCAGATTACATAAAAAAATGTTGGTTACTTAAGCGGGTTTCACAGTATTTCACTCTTTATAAAACTTCGGAAAGATTTTTGTTCAAAAATTTGCAGAGCGATTTAACAACTCCGTTGTCTGTTGTGTAAAACATGGTAGCACTTGTTATCTGCAAATATATCTGGAGAAAATTCCTCAAAATAAAAATCCTCAAAAACTACTCAAGGGCACCCGAAATTGCTCACGTTTTGAGGAATTACTCACAAAGTGGTCACACTGTTGGGAATATTTGTCCATACAATTTTTCTTTACTTAGAATTTTATGCGAAATTGCATCTTTACCCAACCCTAAAATTATAGTTCTTTCTCCATTGTTTAGAGCAGTGGAAGCCGTTTTATATAAGTATTTAATTCATATTTTAGTGTTTGGCCGAGCTTCTCCTTCGATTTGTGGCGTGGGACCTACAGTTTTACACCGACTCCGAACGGCGATTGTATTTTTATGAGAAGCTGTTTTTCATGGCATGAAATACACTCGGAGGTTTGTCATTGCCTGCCGAGTGACGACCGCTGTTAAGAAAAAACCTTTTTCTATATTTTTTGCGATGTTGCTTTGACCAGGGCTTGAACCCAGGCATTGCGGAGTGAAAGCGCGCACTGCTTACCACTACACCACAGCGGCAAAGGAGAAGCTCGGCCAAACACTAATATATATGTAAGCGCCAATCTATTATTATTATTATTATTAATTCATATTTTATCCGATATAACAGATTTCTGCGGATACAGTAATACAGAACGAATTTCACTTCTGCCTACTGGTTTACGACATTTTCACGAAATTGTATCAAATTATTTCCCGCCTTCTCGAAATTGCGGGAAATTTTGTATAATTGTATTTGTGAATATATGTTATATTCCTATATTGGCAGGTAGTACCGTCCGAAAGCATTCCAGTGCAGATATATCAATAAACACGTACGAAAGAAAGGGAGCACATACGTTTATAAATAAACATGTACACAACACATTCACAACAAGTAAGAAAGTCTAAGTTCGGGCGGAGCCGAACATTAAATACCCGGCGCAAATATTAAATATATGATTTTCACCTTTCCGAAAGCTACCGCTACATGGTAAGCCGGGGTGTATCAATTTTGAGTAAATTAGCGTCCTTAAATTTCAAAATATTGACGTTT
>NW_016157680.1:25181-34990 GCF_001687245.7 Rhagoletis zephyria | reverse complement strand
CCTTGTGCACAAGTGCGCTCGGGTATAAAAACGGTACTAGACTGTCTCGGTTTGAATGGAATGCTTACACATTGTTAGCATGCTGCCAATATATGTAGAAGTATTACATATATGGTTTTACTATACAAATTTTGCATTGATAGCTGGGACCGAAACTAACAGTTATTTTTTATAAGCTTTTATTTTTAAGTCACTCTGGCCAAATATAAGTTATAAAAGTAATTTCCTGATAATAAACAAACCGCTTATCCAAATCAGACAAGTTTGGTATCAAATGAAAAAGGGCTAAAATTGCTTTGAAACTGAAATGTCTATACGAGGAAAGCAAAATATTTCAATAAAAAATGTTATTTAAGAACCGTAGAACAAACCTTGGGTCAGGTATAGGAATTTCTTTTGATTATATAATCTAAGAAAATCACTTCACAAAAATGGTCCAACATTCAAATATCTTGCGAAATTTTTTCCACGATTAACTTACGCGAAATTGAAAGAAGGTAAAAGGATATTTTTAAACGAATTAAAACAAAATTAAATTATATTTTCAACAGGTATTTTTGTCGGTCCACAAATACGCGATCTGCTTAGGGACGGCAATTGTTTACAACAAATGACGTCTTTAGAAAAAATGCTTGGAAATATTTTTCTTCTGTGTGTGAAAATTTTCTTGGAAACAAAAAGAGTGAATATTATGATGATATCACAGCGTGCGGCAGTGCGCGCGAGTAACGAAAGCAGCCAGAGTAGCATGCTGAAATGACTCGCTTATATATACACGAGATTTGAAAGTTTTTATCCAGACGTCCAATCGAAATGTTTGAGATATCGTTGGAAAGGTCTTGCAAAGTGTGTCCAGAAAATGTATTCACGCTTCATAAACGATTAACCGGTTTAAGGGAGTATGTGGGTACACCCAACATATTTAGTGTTATTCTATAGGCCAATACCTTTCAAACGATACCTTACATATTGAGTTCCGGCTACTAGTTGGAAAGATATAGAGCTAAATGTGTTTTGGTTCGTGTCTCCACTACGATATGCTTTACGATGTGTGTAGCGTCTGGCCGTACCTTCATTTAATTTTTTTTCAAACTTTCAGGATTTAAAGTACCAAAAAAACTAAGAAGGTTTTGTTCCAGGATGCTTTGATTCGTAGGCCTTTGGGGGTGTGGCTGGTGCCTGAAATTCGAAAAAAGGCGATTTTTTAAACTACCACTGAGGTCGTACTACTCATTCCATACCATTGAAATGGATATCAGTAGAAGGGCCTTAAAACAAGCTATCTAACGCTGTATTTGGCGTTTATAAAATATAAATATGTCATAACGTTATCGCCCGAAAACTAAAAATCCGGATGCTGAAAATAGATAGATAGATTTCGGGCATTTTCTCACAAACTGGTCAGTCGATTTTATTCTAGGTTTCCACAAGTCTAGCACAAAACCTTAGCTTTCATCTGGTATATAGCTTATATCTGGGAAAACTCTTCTTGTGAAGATATTACGATTCAAATTGAAAAAAAAGTCACTGCAAAAAGGGTCAAATGGTTAAAAATTAACATATTCGTCTAATTTTGTTACNTCAAACTTTCAGGATTTAAAGTACCAAAAAAACTAAGAAGGTTTTGTCCCAGGATGCTTTGATTCGTATTTGGGGGTGTGGCTGGNTCAAACTTTCAGGATTTAAAGTACCAAAAAAACTAAGAAGGTTTTGTTCCAGGATGCTTTGATTCGTAGGCCTTTGGGGGTGTGGCTGGTGCCTGAAATTCGAAAAAAGGCGATTTTTTAAACTACCACTGAGGTCGTACTACTCATTCCATACCATTGAAATGGATATCAGTAGAAGGGCCTTAAAACAAGCTATCTAACGCTGTATTTGGCGTTTATAAAATATAAATATGTCATAACGTTATCGCCCGAAAACTAAAAATCCGGATGCTGAAAATAGAGATTTCGGGCATTTTCTCACAAACTGGTCAGTCGATTTTATTCTAGGTTTCCACAAGTCTAGCACAAAACCTTAGCTTTCATCTGGTATATAGCTTATATCTGGGAAAACTCTTCTTGTGAAGATATTACGATTCAAATTGAAAAAAAAGTCACTGCAAAAAGGGTCAAATGGTTAAAAATTAACATATTCGTCTAATTTTGTTACTTTAAGATATAAAAATAACATACCCAGTTCCCTGAAAAAAGTGCCCATTCCCCGATTNGGGAAACAAAAAGAGTGAATATTATGATGATATCACAGCGTGCGGCAGTGCGCGCGAGTAACGAAAGCAGCCACAGTAGCATGCTGAAATGACTCGCTTATATATACACGAGATTTGAAAGTTTTTATCCAGACGTCCAATCGAAATGTTTGAGATATCGTTGGAAAGGTCTTGCAAAGTGTGTCCAGAAAATGTATTCACGCTTCATAAACGATTAACCGGTTTAAGGGAGTATGTGGGTACACCCAACATATTTAGTGTTATTCTATAGGCCAATACCTTTCAAACGATACCTTACATATTGAGTTCCGGCTACTAGTTGGAAAGATATAGAGCTAAATGTGTTTTGGTTCGTGTCTCCACTACGATATGCTTTACGATGTGTGTAGCGTCTGGCCGTACCTTCATTTAATTTTTTTTTCAAACTTTCAGGATTTAAAGTACCAAAAAAACTAAGAAGGTTTTGTCCCAGGATGCTTTGATTCGTATTTGGGGGTGTGGCTGGTGCCTGAAATTCGAAAAAAGGCGATTTTTTAAACTACCACTGAGGTCGTACTACTCATTCCATACCATTGAAATGGATATCAGTAGAAGGGCCTTAAAACAAGCTATCTAACGCTGTATTTGGCGTTTATAAAATATAAATATGTCATAACGTTATCGCCCGAAAACTAAAAATCCGGATGCTGAAAATAGAGATTTCGGGCATTTTCTCACAAACTGGTCAGTCGATTTTATTCTAGGTTTCCACAAGTCTAGCACAAAACCTTAGCTTTCATCTGGTATATAGCTTATATCTGGGAAAACTCTTCTTGTGAAGATATTACGATTCAAATTGAAAAAAAAGTCACTGCAAAAAGGGTCAAATGGTTAAAAATTAACATATTCGTCTAATTTTGTTACTTTAAGATATAAAAATAACATACCCAGTTCCCTGAAAAAAGTGCCCATTCCCCGATTGCCTCTTAAGCCGAAATTCCCTGCAAATCGGGGAATTTCCCGCGAGTTGACAAGTTGAAGGATGCAGCTGTGCTAATCACTTCGTACATGTCTTCGAAACCACAATTTGTGTGTTTTTTAGAGTTTTTTTAAAGTCACATTGTTTTCCCCATTTAATTGTAGGTATGTACACAGTATTTAACTATGATACATAGGTTTATCACCCGCACTTAACCCGCCTGGGAAGACGCATACAATATTACCTACAGTTGTACATAAATGTGTATGATACGTGATAGAAGTAAAACTTCTTAAAAAAGCACATGTGCGTGCCCCACACCCGGTAGAAATCTTAACAAAAATTTAACTACGAGGCAATCAGACGAATACAGTTGTTAATTGTATCCAAAGTTGGTACCAAGTTGATAAGTTTTTATCATTTCTCATAATTTTTCTTTTATTTTTAATTTTTTCGAAAACAAAGGATATGATCATTAAGGGTATTCATCAAACCTTATAAATGCATTGTAAACCGTATAAACTTATAATTGTGTAAACCTTATAAATGAACTGTCAAAATTTGAATGGAAACTCGTTTACACACTACTGATAAATTTCTCTAGCGATTTCACTGAATAAACTTGATAAACTGAAGTCAATGCAACTCTGTCGCAACTCTAGCTATGTTTTCTTGGGCAATAATCGGGATCCGCATAAAAATTTTGCACGCAAATTCAACAACAACGATGTGATAGAGAACTGGTTCAATTATAATCCGTTCTGTTTGTTTTGTTTCACTGATAATTTGGCCGCAAAGTTTGATAGCCGTGACAAATGAATTCATACACAAACTGACATTCTGCCATTGTTTCTTTTAACTTGCTTCAAATAAATAGCCTTTATGTTATATGTACATTAGAGGTGTTCTTAAAAATAAAAACATGTTCTAGATGGTAGGATTGGGTTATTTTTTTTCCTTTCCACCTAAAAATAGCTGGGATAAAATTTGGTGTTAATTGGATGACGAAAAGTCGGCGCGGAAATCAAGTAAAGTTTGAAAATTTACCTGCAAGGACGAAAAATCGGTTTTTGCAGATTTTCGTTAAAATTTTTTTTGTAAATAACTATTATATTTTTGATACAAATTTAATAAAATTGTTTTATTAAGTAAATTGTCTATACAACAATCTATATATCGAGCTCTAACTGCCAAAAAGACGTAAGTGACATTTTTAAATTTTTTTTATGCAAAAATGCATCTAGATGCTCTGCAAACATTTCTGCATCAAAAACAAAATTTTGAAAAAATGTCGCTTACGTCTTTTTTGCGGTTAGGGATCGTTATGATAAACTTGGTTACAAAATAACTAAGTTGCCGGGTTTTCGACTTACCTTTCCACCTAACACTAGCTGGGATGGCTCGAAATTGGATAACGAAAAGTCGGCGCGGAAANTTTTTTTATTGCCTCACGATCAAATAAAATTGTGAAAAAATTAAAGTTTTTTGAAAAATGTTCGTATTTTTTTCAATTAAAAGACCAATACTAAGCCGTTCTCCAGCCGATTTTCAAACTTGTTTCTCTGTTATGGCCCAGTTATTCATACTTGCACTGATATACCATTTTTACGTAAAAAATCAAAATCCAACAGAATTCTTCATGTAAAGTGCTATGCGTTGGGCAACCGCTTACACGCAAAGCCCATTTAACAGATTCTTATGTGACAACTCTCATGCAAAGCTAAGTATGCATAACTCGGCTATTAGAAAGGAAACCATGTCTTTTAAACAGAGAAAAATTTAAAAATTCAACCAAAAAACAACAAAGTTATAACTTCTTGAAGTCGTAACTTGAAGAATACCAAAGTTGTATCATATTTTTAGTAAAACTAATAAACGAAGTGATGGAGATAAACTATAAGTATAGTTGTGTCCTATAGGCTATAACAAAACATACACCCCTATTCTGCAACACTTTCTTATTCGGATTTTGCAACGAATCGTAGAAATGGTATGCTGCAATCCGAATCGTATCTTCGAACTCTCGAAATTCGTAACAATGGCATGCCTAGAAAAGAACGAGTTAGAAATTGGCAGCTTTTTTGTGTAATTTTGTACGAAAACAATTTTTGGCGGAAGCGAGATAAAAATTAGGCCAAAAATGTAAATCGATGTGTGCTTGCAGGAAATATTAGTGGTGCTCTTTTAAACAGATGTATTTGCCTTTCGCGTATGCATATTTTTTTATCCACTGCTTTATATGAACGAACAAAAATAATGTTTGTTGCCCCTTATCGAGAAAAGAGAAAGATTTTGTGTTGTTGTATCCAAGCGCTTCACCTGAATCTAAAAACTTTAACATACGCGCGTAGTCACAGGATTAAGATTTAATTTAAAACAAAGTTTAAAAATTTCCGAACTCTAGATTATAATAAAATTCGGTTTGAACCATGCCTTTTTTATATACCAGCGCACTTGTGCACGAGGGTATTATAACTTTGTTCACATAACGGTTGTTTGTAACAGGCAAAACGAATGTCTGTCCATCCGTCCGTCCGTCTGTGTACACGATAACTCGAGTAAAAATTTAGGTATCTTAAAGTAACTCTTGGTACGTGCACTTCTTTCGGGCGTAGGACGGACGGTATTGAAAATGGGCAAAATCGGACAATAACCTCGCCTACCTCCGATATAACGGTAATTTTCATAAATACAGAAACTGCGATATTTTAGTAACTACTGAAGATTCACCCAAAATTGATATTTACAATAATTTTTAGACGAAAAATAAGAATATTATAAATTTTTGGAAAATGAGCGTAGGTTTGAACCCAAGAACGCACCCCTTGTGTGCGCTAATGTTCGTACAAATGTACGAACCATCTCATACATACATAAATTTGGCACAAAGTGTCAACTAGGGCTGTGCCGGGTATCCGGTAGATATCCGGAATCCGGCTTATCTGGCCGTTTTTATGTTAAACGAGGATACTGCCTAAAATCCGGATGACAATCAATAAAGCACAAGGTCAGACGCTTCATAGAACATATATACCGGAACCTGTGTTTCGCAGATAGCTGTACGTGGCTTTTTCAAGAGTTCGTAGATTTAACGATATTTATGTGGGTATCCAAGAAACTTTCAACCAAACAGAAAATAATGATCACTTTAGCATTTCCAACATTGTTTCCAAAGAAGTTTTTTAAGGTTTCAGTTAAAATTACTCATCTATAGTTACTGAAATAAAACAAACTCCTGAAGCAAATACCTGAGTTAATATATTTCCATTTTATTCCAAAACATTGGATGCGAATAATTCGCACAGGTAAGCTAGTAGTATCTAATTAGTAATAAAAGTTAACAATTTTTATATTTTTCATTATGAAATGAAGCGTTTCCGCATTATCGGGCAACAACCTATTAATTATCTAATAAGTAATTAAAGTTAACAAATTTTATATATATATATTATATATTTCTATTTGCAACATAAGTGCTACCCGATGCACTAAACAATCTTCCTGCCACAGTAAACAAATTTGTAAATTCTTTGCGACTAAATTAAAGAATCTTCTTGCCTGGGTATAAGGGGTAGTTGCAAATATTTCTCTATTTGAAATCGCTGTCTTCTTTCTTGTACGGTCGCTGCCTTGTCTATCCATCATTTGGCCATCCACATCACTGCAAAAACTGGCGATTTCTTCATAGCATTGCCAAATATCCTGGTGGGCTGTCTCTTCAATAGACGATTTCACTAGAGTTCGGCCTTTTTCATATGATTCTACTAGTTTCTCCATTCTAACAGAGTTATGTTTTCGAATTAGTTCACCATCAACCCAGTTTTTAGCTTAATTGGTGTCAGAAAAAAAACGAGTTTTGAAACGTGGGCCACAAAATATTGCAACAATGAAGCATTCTGGGACGATACGGCAAGCTCGGTGATATGTAAGCATTCAAATCGTTCGAATTTCATCACATTTTTTAATAAAAATGCGGCAACCTGGCGTTTTTGCTTAGCGGCGGTCATCTTTGCTTATCTTTTATCTTTGACGTTTTTCCTCTATTTACTAAATTAGGGTTGCAGACAAAAAGAGAAATTTTATTATAGTTCAGTTCGAAAAAGCAGACAATCTGGTCATAAATATGTCGCTTAACAAAAAACCTAATATAACAATAGGGGCATTTTTTTGCAACCGAGCTACAAAAGAACACCCGCTAAAATGATGAAATACATTTAAAGCAACAACACAAACTATGTACTACTAAATTCTGATAGCCAAGCGGATACCAGGGCCTTGAGTTCGTTAGAGGTGCGCTCTAACTTGGTTAAGGAATGCCTGCTCTCTCTTCTGTATTAGGCTTATTTGGGTTCCGGGTCACAGCGACATTGGGGTGAACTGCGTGGCTGACGAGCTGGCCAGGAAAGGAACCCGTGAAACGTTATCAGCGGATAAAGAGCGGTGGGGGGTGCCATTGATCACTGGCGGTACACTCTTGGATAGATGGGCCTCATGTGAGCTTAGCGAGCGCTGGACGAATACCACGACATGCGCGATCGCAAGGTCCTTTTGGCCTAGGGTGGACCAGAGGCGGTCGAGGGCACTCCTCACACTCACAAAGCCACAGCTCTCACTTCTGGTGGTATTCACGCAGTAATGCTGAACATTCTACGGGACCCGTTATGTCGGAGCATTTTAACGATAAAGTTCAGGGGGCCGTTCCAAATTGTNCAGCGAGCGCTGGACGAATACCACGACATGCGCGATCGCAAGGTCCTTTTGGCCTAGGGTGGACCTGAGGCGGTCGAGGGCACTCCTCACACTCACAAAGCCACAGCTCTCACTTATGGTGGTATTCACGCAGTAATGCTGAACATTCTACGGGACCCGTTATGTCGGAGCATTTTAACGATAAAGTTCAGGGGGCCGTTCCAAATTGTGGTATCACAAAAGACAATCTTACATTGTCTAAGTGAGCTCCCGTTACACGGGGCTGCCACCTTATCTGACCTAACAACACAAACCCGCCTATTTATCCGAGTTCAGCAAGGTCGGTTAAAAACTATGCGACCTGAAGGGTAATGTTGTTAAGTGTTTAGATGTTGTATTTAAATCTCATTAAACTAGTCACACGTTTCTTTCCAGATTCCAACAGAATTGCTTAAGTAGTAGCTATAAGGAAATTTTACCTAATTGAACGTTCTTTCGTCGCTCGTCTACAAAAAAAAATGCAACAAATATTGTGAAATTTATTAAGGACAGCAGTCTACCGGATATCCGAGTCCGGCAGTTATTTTTTACATGGTAACCGGAATCCGGTTATCCGGCAAAATCTCTATCCGGCACATTCCTATTGTCAACTATGTAAGTCGCCTGGTGTGCCGAGCTATAAGTATCGGTCATAAATCATCAAATTACTTTGACAAGGCGAAAAGTGCCAGGCATACTTACTTACCTGGGTACTCAGGAAATGATGTCCATTTAAATACCCTACTTTTGAACAACAATGCTTGATTACGAATATATGTAGATATATATTTATAGCAAGTATGTATGCTGGCAAAAATATCAAACAATATACATCGGATTACAACAACACTAGAACGTTTACGTACGTACATACATATATTTGCCATCGAAAAGTGAATTTTCCATTGAAGGTGGGGTGAGAAGGGAAATGCACCAGAATTAACAATAATGGGCCTTAATGTATCACTAGAAAACAACAATAAAGTGAATGNTGGATTACAACAACACTAGAACGTTTACGTACGTACATACATATATTTGCCATCGAAAAGTGAATTTTCCATTGAAGGTGGGGTGAGAACAATAATGGGCCTTAATGTATCACTAGAAAACAACAATAAAGTGAATGAAGAAAATGAGAGGCGATGAAATTTTCGCGAGTATGAACAACCATCAAAACAGTGAAAACAAAACATTAAAAGTAGACAACCAAATCAAAAAAAAAAACGAAATGTGAATAGAGGTAAGCGTAAAATTATGGTTTCTGTGCAAAGAAAATGGGCATTTTGTCCGATTTAAGTGCGAAAACATAGCCGGCTGATTTGCACAGTGGGCGAGAAACCGATATCCATGATGAGCGGAGGGGAAAGTTAAATACATTACCGAATATAAGGCAACAGCAGGGCATACGATCCCAACTGGCTAATGTTGCTAGCTGAGGTACAGCGTCAATTAGCGGCGGTAGAGTCAAGTTTAACAAAAGCGCGAAAATTATCCACAACTCACAACAACGGACACAAAAAAAAAATCGCTGTAAATAAATGCCATGAGAAACGTTTTTAACAAAAGGCAATAAAGGTAATATGTACATAAAATACAGGGATAATTAACAAAGCAAAGTACGAATGCATACTCGTATAGATAATATTCACTTATAAAGCAAACAGAAAACTTAAGTGAAGGGTGAGCGGAATTTTAGTTAAAATCAAATATAATTAAAATCAATAAAACCTATTATAAAATACATAATTTGTTTGTGCGATAATAGATAACACTGTGCTACACAAAAAATATGCAGGGGTTCTCATATAGAAATTATGTTGTGTTATAGGACATAGGTTACGACTGTACTTATAGTTTTTCTCCATCACTTCGTCTACTACTTTCTTTACTAACAAATATAAAAAAAAA
>NW_016157680.1:9829-21628 GCF_001687245.7 Rhagoletis zephyria | reverse complement strand
GGACACAGAACCCCGAATATGGACTCAAAGTGAATTTAGTTGAAATTCACTAGAAAATGCGTTGCAGAACCTCCCTGAATATGTCAAGGATAAATATTGCGAGACGATGGAACACCAGGTGGTTTTTGTGGCTTCGAGGGCAACGCCAGGTTTAGATATTTTCACATCACGATAACCAACGTGCTCTATCCTGTGTTTGAAATTCCGTCTGCCCTAGAGGCTTAACTATCCCCCATTTTATTTGCTACCTGAATTATGTACATATGCAAATCTTCCGCCGTCACTTCCACGACTTCGAGCGCGGTTACCCACGAACGTGTACGTAGCGTAGCGTAGAAGTACGTAGAAAGATATCAAGTGTGCTGTTGATAGAAAGAGAGAGAAGCAACGTGTACGTCACGGGTCTGCGGTGGTGAGTTTTTGTTAACACGCAGATCCCATAAGATAGCTCGTGTCAGCTGACACGTTCTCCGTTTTTACGTCCGTGGGTAACTGCGCTTTTCGCCTGTCGCTGATACATACGTTCATAAATACATATGTATGTATATAGTTAAGTGGAGTATTAACTGTTTTGCGGATTAACTGTTGTTCGATATTGTATTTTCATGGGTGCATGACTGTTTCCATAATAATGATGCAAGTGGTAAATGTGGTAGATTTCAATTACCACTGATAAGAGCTAGCAAATTAAATAAGTCCGCTACTGGTGGGTAAAAATTAGTTTAGACAACAAAGAGAAAAAGTAATTGTGATTATAAGCAGATTTTGGTGAAGATATGAGTGCTAAAAAACTACATACATGCGTTTGTATGTACAGTGGAAGCTCCCATAAGCGGACATCGATGGCCACTTACTTTTTGGCCGCTTATGGAAAAATGTCCGCTTATGGGAATTTCGGAAAAAATTATATTAAAATTCAAATATAAAACATTTAAATTGCGGGTTCCTAAATTAAAATAATTTTTATCCTTCAGTAGATAAAAACAGAATGAATGGTAATTAAATTCAAATTTATGGCGTTTTCTCTTCTATCGACAAATCTCATTGCCCGCTTCGCTCAAGCAGCAAGGAGAGGGCAATGAAAAGTCAAAATTTTTTCTAGAAAAGAAAACATCTTTGAATATGGACATATGTACTTGTGTACATTTACATATGTATGTACATGCGCAAGAGACTGGCATACTGAAAAAAAAACAAAATTGGCCGCTTATTAGAGCTTCGCGTCCGCTTATGGGAGATTTTTTTTTCATAACTAGACATATTTGAGTGTCCGCGTCCGTTTATCGCAAGGTTCGTATATGGGAGAGTATTTTGTATGGAAAAAACCAAAAATTGTTCGTTCCCAAGAATATGTCTGCTTATAGGAGATGACCGCTTATTAGAGCGTCCGTCTATGAGAGCTTTCACTGTATATGTGGTAATTAGGGGTTGCACTTGAAATTAGAAAACGTGTAATACTAGTGATACTGGCTTAGAGATCTGACGAGGCTCAAAATAGGATTTTTTTCATAGAGTTTAACGGACAAAGGATGGGGGAAGGTTTTTGAAACACTAAAAAAGATAGCGTCGAAAAAAAATTAAAGTGAAGGGCGTTTTGTTCACAAGATATGATTTTTTAGATAAGTATGCGTTTAAGTTGATTCAATACAAATCATACATACATACATATGTACATACATAAATACAACCATCTGTAAAAATGTACATACATAAGTATGTACTTATCTAGGTCAGAGGCGTAGCCAGGGGGATTGAGGTGATAGATCCTTCCCCCTCCATCAGACGTTAAAACCGGTTTCGTGCTATGTAGAATTATCGCAATTTACTCGGTCTGAAATTGCTGAGGTAATATTCTGCGGCCGCTGTCGTGTAGTGGTAAGCAGTGCGCGCTTCCACTACGCAGGACCTGGGTTCAATCCCTGGTCAAAGCAACATCGCAAAAAAAACATAGAAAAGAGGGTTTTTCTTAAAAGCGGTCGCCCCTCGGCTGGTAATGCAAACCTCCGAGGGTATTTCTGTCATGAAATACAGATTCTCATAAAAATACAATCGCCGTTCGGAGTCGACGTAAAACTGTAGATCCCTCCCCTTTGTGTGACAACATCAAGGCGCACGCCACAAATCGGAGGAGAAGCTCTGCCTTCCCCCTCCATAAAAAGCGGAATGGAGATGGTCTGAAAATACTAGTGAGTGATATCATTAATTTGATCAGATAATATATTTTCTTTATAAAATGTGTTTGATGTTACACTCAACCCTGTAAAAACGAATGTTTTTCCTTCTTGTCCTTGTCTAGCTCACGCATTTCATAATATTGTCGTTTCAAATAACGATATGATTTTCAGGGCAACCATCTCACCTCACAAAACTTCAAAGGGCAGAGAATGTGACTTTTTTGCCTTACAAGAATGTGACATTTTAAGAAACGAACTCAGAATTTTCTCACCCTTTGCCTTTTATTTAGAATCGAACACGGAAAGAGAAAGGGGCAATCAAAGAGCAACATTTTTCGGTAGAAATAAAATCACCATAAGCCTTTTTGGCTCACACTGTGCCATTTTTGGCCTTATTTCACTTAGAGTTTTTTAGAAATAATATTATTTGAATACAAGTTTGTGAAATCTTTCGCGTACACTTAGGTCTCTTTTTATGCGGATTTTTTATGCGAATTTGAATTTCGCATTAGCGATTTTGCTTTTTTGAGAGTTTCTAATACTATTTTCAGTGTGTAAAAGACAATGCTTCTGATAAATAATTTGTCTTTGTATTCTTACATAATAATAATAATAATAGATTGGCGCTTACACATATGTTAGTGTTTGGCCGAGCTTCTCCTCCAATTTGTGGTGTGCGCCTTGATGTTGTCACACAAAGGGAAGGGACCTACAGTTTTACGCCGACTCCGAACGGCGATTGTATTTTTACGAGAAGCTGTTTTTCATTGCAGAAATACACTCGGAGGTTTGCCATTGCCTGCCGAGGGGCGACCACTGTTACGAAAAAACCTTTTTTCAAAATTTTTTTTATGTATTCTTACATAATTCATGTATTTATTGTGGTATTTTTATTTATTTTTTTTGTGGTTAAAATACAGATAAAATTTTATTTATTTCATTAATGTTCGGTTTTACATGGAATAATAAGTGTTGAAGTGAAGAAATAAATATTTTTTTTGCTCAATAATGCCTCACTGGATTTTTTTATGCGGTTTTTTAGAATTTTTTACATGTAGTATCTGAATTTATGCGGTTTTTGAAAATGCTGGAACGCATCCCCTGTTTTTGTATGAAAGGAAAGAACTTTTTTATGCGGATTTTTTTTATGCGGCTTTCTGAGGAACGCATGTACCGCATAAAAAGAGACCTAAGTGTATTCTACTATTTCCGCAACTAGAACTATCTTGTTTCTACAGTTCATGGAGCTGGTTTATTTAATTTTTGGTATGACACTTTTGTTTTAGCAACGTGGTTTTTATTTTACTGCTGAATGGAAAAGAAACAAATTTTTCCTGTAATATACAAAATGGCAGCTTATTTGTCACTTCGTTCTTTCTATTTGACACTTTTTTTATCCCCGATATGGCGCCTCATAGCTTGATCGCTGAAACATCATTATTAGGGACCGGATTTCTATGCATTAACATATTTATTTTGGTAAGTCATAGGAACTTATGCATATATGGGCATATTTTGTCAAAAAATCATATTTAATTGCATACATATTTTGTCAAAAAATTGTATTTAATTGCATTTTTTATTAAACGTCGTTTGTCGAGAACGACAATTGCAAGAGCATTTGATGATTCCATGCAACTATTGGGTACTGATTTCGAAAAGTCGAAAATTCTTTTATATGTCACTGACGCAGCTCGAGATATCGAGCCCTAACCGCCAAAAAAATGTAAACAAATGTTTTCTTTCCAAAATTTCCGAAGATGTAAGGTCTCGTTTCAGTGATGTTGACGATTTAATATCGAATATGAAAAAATATTTTTAAAATCTGCTTTGCGCGTTGAAGCTTTTAAGAACATGTATCCCAATATCGCATAATTGCGAAACAAAAATGGGTTCAACGCATTAAACTTGTCAAAAAACCGAAAAAAAACTGAAAGTATTTTTTATGGGCACAGAGATCATACATACATTGCAAAAATAAATTGTTTTTGAAACCAATTCAAATTCGATTGAAGCACGGTTAGCCTATATCAATGTAAACTACAGCTTCTTGTCGGAGATATTAACTAAATTGGAAGGAAAAAAATTATTAGCTTAACAAGTGCACCTTGTGGAGACCGGTGTTACTACTATTCAAGGTGTGCGGGGTGAACTTGGGCAAGAAATCAAGCAAAATTTGGATACTATTCTACAAAAAAATAAGGGGTTTAAGGAACTTAAGGAATATCTGGTATGCTAAGAAGCCAAATGGCCGCAAGTGACTGTTAAGCAGGGATCACACGACTTGTGCATTTGTACAGATTCGTACATTTTCGCAGTTACAGAGTGGTGTTGTCGGGAAATTCTGCCAAAATGTAGTACCAATCCGTACAACTGTACAAATCGTGTGATCCCTGCACAATAGCTATAATCCCAAAGAATTAGCTTGCTTCAAGTACGCCCCAATCACCATTGTTGACGTAGAAAGAACGCTCTCCCTATACAAAATATTTTTGCGTACAAATAGGGAAAGATTTACCTTTGAAAATTTTAAACAACTATTTATCTTGTTTGCCAATAAAGCCCTGAATAAAGCAAATAAAAAAAATGTGGAAATTAAATATGTATTTTTAATTTATTGTAAATGATTTGTTTACTTTTTACTTTAAGTGCTTAATTTAAAAAAAAAACATACACATTATAGAATTTTAGATATATATTTAATTAATTTTATATTTTTGGTGGTACTAAAAATTACAATATATCCTTGAGTTAATTATAAACTTGTAATAGAATATTGTAACGTAACTTCGCCTACGCTACGATAACATATTCGACATCACCCTAGCATGCGTCTTACAACTGCACATAGGTACAAATATATAAACATATATCCATACATACATACTGGTAAATGTACGCAAAGGCTAACTTACCAACGAGACTACAAACACCCCTATGTACATACATACGTACATACCTACGCATACACGAAGCTGGCATGGAAAGCGCGTACAAATTTCTCAAACGCCAACTTAGACAACCATGCGCACTAACATATGGAAGAAATTCGTTACGCAAAGCACAAAATGCATAATAAGCCCACTCACTTCTCAAACAGCTCATACAAAGCCGGAGCTAAAGCTGCCAACATGAACTCAACCAGCATCTAGAGCTGCAAAACTATCGATGACCGTGGTCCGTGGTCATCGATAGTTTCGATAGTCGATAGTCACAACCATCGATAGCATCGCTACTATCGAAAATGTGGACACTATCGATAGTACTATTGATAGTTTTGATTAAAAAGTCCAAAAATAACACATAACAACTTTTATTGAAAATGAGATCAGAATTGCTAAAATATGTCCATATTTTTGTTAAGGGACAAGAGTTTATCGACGATTTTTGGCTTCAAGCTGCATCTGCGCTCTTAAATTATTTGCCCCGCTTTGCTCAATGTCACTTTCGATGATGCAGGTACCGCCGGCTTTTACTCTTACTGAATAATGTATGTATGAGTGAAAACTATCGATAGTGCTTACAAAACCATCGAAGTTTTCCAGCTCTACCAGCATCAGTTGTCCGTAGGTAAACACGGAGCGTATCTGGGGCTTCGGGCCTATTTGGGGCGCTCTTGGCTTTCCTCGGAGGAGGAAGACTGACTGGTTGAAGGGAGGCTGCAAGGGGGGGAATACCCCTCATGCAACACTCCGAAACCATTATGGGCTAGACCCATTTTTGGACACGGTCTCAAGCAAACGGGGGGCGTGACCCGTTTGGGCTTGCGCAATTCCGAGCACTCCTGCTTGCTTACGATACCGCGCGGCTAGCGGGCGTTGAAGGGGGCGACCCACTCCCTGCAGAACCTAGCACACACGTATACATACGGGGGGACTGGGCAACTTTTCGATGTCCTGGGGGACCGCACTAACGATCAGTTGTCCGTAGGTCACCAATTTGGACCGCCAACAACGCTGCCGCCCTAAGGCCGAGATCGCTACCGTGGAATGCCCGAAAGCATTACCGAGGACTGCTATTTGTACTCGCTGTCACCAGGGCCGCCGCAATAATCATCATCGCCGCTGGGGCCCGGACCGCTGCTCTTATCACCGGGGCCGCTACTACTACTGCCGGCCCAAGGCTGACATTTCTGCCGACGACCGCCCGCCAGCAACACAAAGAACTGCGATTTGTACTCACTGTCATCCAGGGCCGCCGCAATAATCATCATCACCGCTAGGACCCGGACCCCTGCTCTTATCACCGGGGCCGCCACTACAACTGCCGCCCCAGGCCGAAGCTACAACTGACGCGTATCACTGCCAATCTTGCTGTCACCAGTAGCGCTCCCGTCGCAGTACAAATATGATATTCTAGATAGCCGCGTGCGTGTGTGGATCAACGGAAATAAGGTCAATTGCGTGTGTGGGTGACATTATTGACATTATTACCTTTTTAAAAATGAAATAAAATCCATTGACATTATTNGTATTCTAGATAGCCGCGTGCGTGTGTGGATCAACGGAAATAAGGTCAATTGCGTGTGTGGGTGACATTATTACCTTTTTAAAAATGAAATAAAATCCATTGACATTATTTCTCTTTCAAACATTAAATTTGCTTAGCTTCGCGGCGACCCGCGTTAGCGCGCCACACGGCGCGCGCCGCGTTCGCGCCCGCGTACCCCGCGCACCCCTTCGCGACCGGCGCGCACACACGTCACGCTACGCCGCGGTCCCCCCGCCCCCAATAACCTTATTCATCTCTTAAAAAACAACACTTACGGGGCAATGTTTATTGTAAGAACAAAATTTTTTTCTATGAATCGACATTAAGCATTGTTGACGCTATTTCCATTTGAATGGGGAAATACCGTCAATGACTTTATTTCCAAATTTTTGTTGACTTTATTTCGCTTTTGAAAAGGTAATAAAGTCAATTGACTTTATTTCGCACCAGGGTGCGAATGAATCTATGAATCGACATTAAGCATTGTTGACGCTATTTCCATTTGAATGGGGAAATACCGTCAATGACTTTATTTCCAAATTTTTGTTGACTTTATTTCGCTTTTGAAAAGGTAATAAAGTCAATTGACTTTATTTCGCACCAGGGTGCGAATGAATCTATGAATCGACATTAAGCATTGTTGACGCTATTTCCATTTGAATGGGGAAATACCGTCAATGACTTTATTTCCAAATTTTTGTTGACTTTATTTCGCTTTTGAAAAGGTAATACCCTCCCTGGTGCGAAATAAAGTCAATTGACCTTATTACCTGTCACCACACAAATCATTGTTTTATTTGGTGGGGGTTAGTGTGACCTTCGCTGGGCTCTGGAGCCGCTGAGCATACCTCAGCCTTCGACAAAACCCACCTCATAATATGAAAAGTAAATTAAAAGATCATAGTGCCTATAATTTTCAGTTTTTAGTGCATATTTTTGAGTTCTTAGAGGATATTTTTGGTTTTTTAGTGCACGTTATATGCGCATAATTTCGATTTTTTAGCGCATAAAAATCCGGGCCCTAATATTTATAATCCTCCACGCTAAGCTGAAATACACTTTATAAAACCAAAAAGTATTTTTCNATCGTTAGCGCGCCACACGGCGCGCGCCGCGTTCGCGCCCGCGTACCCCGCGCACCCCTTCGCGACCGGCGCGCACACACGTCACGCTACGCCGCGGTCCCCCCGCCCCCAATAACCTTATTCATCTCTTAAAAAACAACACTTACGGGGCAATGTTTATTGTAAGAACAAAATTTTTTTCTATGAATCGACATTAAGCATTGTTGACGCTATTTCCATTTGAATGGGGAAATACCGTCAATGACTTTATTTCCAAATTTTTGTTGACTTTATTTCGCTTTTGAAAAGGTAATACCCTCCCTGGTGCGAAATAAAGTCAATTGACCTTATTACCTGTCACCACACAAATCATTGTTTTATTTGGTGGGGGTTAGTGTGACCTTCGCTGGGCTCTGGAGCCGCTGAGCATACCTCAGCCTTCGACAAAACCCACCTCATAATATGAAAAGTAAATTAAAAGATCATAGTGCCTATAATTTTCAGTTTTTAGTGCATATTTTTGAGTTCTTAGAGGATATTTTTGGTTTTTTAGTGCACGTTATATGCGCATAATTTCGATTTTTTAGCGCATAAAAATCCGGGCCCTAATAATTATAATCCTCCACGCTAAGCTGAAATACACTTTATAAAACCAAAAAGTATTTTTCTAATAGCGGTCACCCCTCGGCAGGCAATGGCAAACCTCCGATTATATTTCTGACATGAAAAACAGCTTCTCATAAAAATACAATCAGCGTTCAGAATCGGCGTAAAACTGTAGGTTCGTCCCGTTTGTATGACAACATCAAGGCGAACGCCACAGATCGGAGCAACAGCTCGGACAAACATTAACATATTGTGTAACTATTATTATTATTATTACTATGTGTCGAAACAGTATTTATTATTAATCACACAGTACCTACATAACAACCTTCCACCAAAATAGCGCTTTGGCTGAACGTACATATGAAGATGAAATCCACCAGCTTCTATATATTTCGTTGTTTTTCTAGCAATAATAATAACTAGTATATTTAGTTTCCGAATTGTGACAATGGGCCTTATGAATAAGAAATAAGCAATTGCTTTTTCTTAAAATTTCAGACCTTTTACTCGATTTGTTCAAACCAATTTAAGTAAAAGGTCTGAAATTTTAAGAAAAAGCAATTGCTTATTTTTTATTCATAAGGCCCATTGTCACAATTCGGAAACTAAATATACTAGTTAGTTGATGAAACTGAACTCTTTTATAAGTGTATTTTTTACCTTTTTTCCATTGCGCTCAACCGTTTGTTAGTTAATTTAGTTTACTTACTAGTATTATTGAAGCCATCTGACCACACTGTCCTAGTGATGGTGAAATCGAAATTTTTTTTTGAAAACGATGGGGCTCCCTAATACGTATTGTGTTTTAGATACGTATAAGTATATAATATATAAATGCAAATAGATTCTGTTCTATTTCCCCGCTAAGTAATTTGAAAAATTAATTGAAAATTGTAAAGTGTTAGCGCACCCCTTTATATGACCAGCGACTATCGTTCAGTAGTTTTTTCAAATTTTAACATTGTTCAAAACTGTACTCGTTTCGCTCAATGCCGGCTTTGACACACCTGTGCACATATGTCCAATGGCTCGCCATGCTCCACTTAACCGAATGCACTCCTCTTAGTCAACCTTCATTTCACGCAAAAGAGAAATTGAATCGATCATAGCAGTAAGTAGAATTTACCGGCTTTACGCAAATGAATTTACAAACGTCTGTCCACTAAGTCATCCATCAATACATATAGACGGTACTTTGGAAAATCCTCGTATCTCAAAAATCACTACTACCCCGTATCTCGTAAAATAAGTTCAAAATAGGCCTTAAAATAATTTGATTCCTTATATTTTATTTTTAATCAACCAAGAAGTACTAAATCTTTAATATGCAGCAGCGTTCGGACTTTGTTCCGATCGGAGATATTATTTTTTAAATTTAAAATCTACTCCCTACTCCGCTTGACCTTAAATATGCTCCGATTTTTTACTTTTTTCCATTCACATTAAGAATGTTTTAAAAATAATTGGGTAACTTTTTAATTGTTTTCTTAATAACTTCTGTGGCAACCACCAAGGTTTTGTATAGCAAGGTGTAACAGAAGTTGTTACTTTTACTCCTTAACATTCCTTGCGGAGTCACTTTTTATTTCCCAAAGCAGGGGATTGATCAAGGACCACAAAAATGTTTTGGAAAGGTGTATGTTTAACAACTTGGCCGAGTATATGCTGACGTTAGCTATTTTACCGCACACTAGTGCTGCTGCCGAAAGAAAATTTTCAGAGATGAATCTCATAAAAATGAATACAGGAACAGGCTTAATGACGAAACTGTTGAAAGTTAAACCAAAGGTCAGAAATTTATACGCCGTGTGATTATTTACTTATTTTTTATTTTTTTTTTAATTATAAATTCACTGATGGAAAGTTTTTTTTGAATACTATTTAGAGATTAAGCTTATTTACAAGCACTCCGTGCCAATGCTTTACAACAACAATGTAAACTCAATGTGATAAATTGAAAAACTACCTGTAATATACATATCGTCGTTTAAAGTACAAAACTACGTATCTACAAAATGCAAAACCGCGTATCAAGGTCAGTGTTGCCGTTTTAGCCCTTTGGTGGCTAGATTTAGCTACCACATAGTTTTTTTGGCCACATAAATTAAAAATTGTCCCTAGCCCTTTTTAGCACTTTGGAGAATTTATTCATACTTGGCACGAAAAAGTTGTATATGCTTAATTTGATTTATTTATTCATTTCATTTATGTAAGAGATGAGTTTATAAACTAAGAAAGACTGATATATATCGTCGTTTAAAGTGCAAAACCGCGTATCAGCAAAATGCAAAACCGCGTATGTGAAGTTGTAGACATTATTTTCTAGAGCGTAAAAACACTCATATTTCAAAATGGTTCTCTTTTTTATAAAGCAATCACATTTCTGGCAAATATATTTCAGGACGAATGGATAAGGATTGACCCAAGAGCTTGTGTGAGCAAATCCAATTTTTGGCAGCAAATGTCAGTTACGCGGTTTTGCAGAATGACGATACGCGGCTTTGTACTTTAAATGACGATATGTGCATTGTATGTTCCTTACGTTTTTATACATACTTACTGGAAAAGTGATAGGGCTTTTAACTTATCTATTAACGGTTTAACTATAGTTTAAAATAGATAAGTTTACGGCCCTTAATATGCTTAATTTGTTAAATGGCCCATCAAGTCGATTGACCGTGTGTGTTCATGTGGTGTGATTGTACCAGCTGCTGGTGCGACTTCAAAAACTATGTATTTGAAAATTTTATGATTGTACTAGCATGCTGGTGTCGTGAGTGGTAAAATTAGCCCATTTTTCTAAGTAAAGAGTATTTTTGCGGAAATTTCTTGCTCTATATGAGTCAAAGCCGTGTTTGTGGAAGATTAAGTTCACGATATTGCAGTTGTGAATTAAAAAAAAAAAAATGTTTAACAAAATGTTTTCTGTGAAAATGTCCAAACCGTGACGGTGGAATCGCCCTTATTAAAAACAAGTAAGAAAGCCTAAGTTCGGGCAGAGCCGAACATTAAATACCCGGCGCACGTATTAAATATATGTTTTTCGCCTTACCGAAAGCTACGGCTATATGGTAAGCCGGGGCATATCAATTTTGAGTAAATTAGAGTCCTTAGATTTCGAAATTTTGAAGTTTCAAGCAGTTCTGAAATTTACCGTTATATGAGAAGCGGCCGTTATTTTAGTCCGATTTCAATAATTTTCAACGGTTTGCTTATATGTGGCAAGCACAATAACCACACCGAGTTTGGTACAAATTGGTAGAACGGTTACTGAGATACATATATGTGATCATAAGTGGGCGGTGCCACGCCCATTTTCCAAAAATTTATCACAAACGTATTTCTTGGTAAAGAATTGTTGCAAGCATCAATTTTGAATAAATTAGCTTCAATATTTACTGATTTATCGAAGATTTTGTATTTCTCTAAATTACCGTTATATGGGATGTGGGCGTGGTTAT
>NW_016157680.1:5113-9763 GCF_001687245.7 Rhagoletis zephyria | reverse complement strand
TTTGTACTTTAAATGACGATATGTGCATTGTATGTTCCTTACGTTTTTATACATACTTACTGGAAAAGTGATAGGGCTTTTAACTTATCTATTAACGGTTTAACTATAGTTTAAAATAGATAAGTTTACGGCCGTTAATATGCTTAATTTGTTAAATGGCCCATCAAGTCGATTGACCGTGTGTGTTCATGTGGTGTGATTGTACCAGCTGCTGGTGCGACTTCAAAAACTATGTATTTGAAAATTTTATGATTGTACTAGCATGCTGGTGTCGTGAGTGGTAAAATTAGCCCATTTTTCTAAGTAAAGAGTATTTTTGCGGAAATTTCTTGCTCTATATGAGTCAAAGCCGTGTTTGTGGAAGATTAAGTTCACGATATTGCAGTTGTGAATTAAAAAAAAAAAAATGTTTAACAAAATGTTTTCTGTGAAAATGTCCAAACCGTGACGGTGGAATCGCCCTTATTAAAAAAAATATATATTTACTTATTGATGGAAAATTTGTTTTGAATACTATTTAGAGATTAAGCTGATTTACAAGCACTCCGTTCCAGTACTATACTATTTAATAATAGTAGTCCGAACGCTGATATGCAGATCAAATAGTATATAAATGATTTTTGTTATTATGAGATAGTTATTTGTCAGAGAGGTTTGTTTGAGAGTGCCAAAGTACCGACCATATGCGAGTTTGCAGTCCAGTCTGTTTTGGCATTTGCGTTCTATCGAAATTAAAGTACATATGCACGTTAATACATATCTTTGTTCATTAGACAAAACAATTGCAGTGATATAAGTATGTATGTATGTACATATGTACATTAGGGTGCCCATCGAAAATGTTTTTTTTGGAAATTTCAAGACCCTACCCCCTAAATTATTCGTTTTTATGAGAAATATTATTGTTTATTTTTATAGATTTTTTAAAGTCCATTTACAGGTCGCGACCTGTCGATTTAGGTCAGAAAATAGGATCTTTTAGGCTTATGAGTTTTGAATGACTATTTTTGAATCGAGTTCAAAGATCGAATGTGATCTGAGAAGGGGATGTATAGGCCTTTAAAATGGTATATAATAATCTATTGTCGGACTAGGCTTGTCAGGATTTTTTATAGGGTAAATTAAAAAAGGCCCATATTTCTCTTAATTTTTTAAATTTCGACCATCGATAGTTTCTACAATTTCAAAATATGGACTACTATATAAAATTAAATCTATTTCAACTAAACCGATACCTCATTTATTGCAATCGCATAAAAATTGTCGAATTTAGGCGACTTTTCTTAAATACGGCCTTGAATTTTTCAAAGCGAAGGCGAATGTTAAAATTAATGCGGAAGCTCCGTGGTTGCGAATGCGAATGCGAATATTCGCAACAACCCTGATATAGATAATTAGATACCATTGTGAAAAAATTTCACTTGAAGTAATTTCTACGTGGTAAGTGCTCCTCTATTATTTGGTTTCATAGGGATTCGGATTCTTTCCTCATTGAAGTAGTAAAGAAATTCCGTTGTACTGTATAAATAATATCGGTGGAGAATTTGGGAATACTGAAACCTTAAGTGAAAATGAAGTGTTTTATGAAGACTAACTGCCTTATGAATCTCTCCTCAAGGCATATCTGCGAGACATGTAGTAATTTTTTTTTTTTTTAGTTTACGAATTTCGATAATGCCATAATTAATGGTTAGATGAAATCATTTATGTACATATGAACACACATATTTTATTATGTAGCTCATTTCAAGGGGGAGGGGGTTGAGTATAGCAAGCAAATAACTTGTATCAAAGCCAAGCTAATTGGACAATGTTTTCGAGTACTATTTAAACTCATATACTCATCATTTGAACATAAAAAACATTGCGCGAAAAGGTCTGTCTTACGAATGCTAAGTCATGTTTTCACATTTTATTTACTGACTTTACAATTTTTTTAACGGTTTTTTTTTACATTAAAATAGTGCAATATTTTAGCTGCAATTAATTTCGTAAAAAGTAATCATTTCACCTAATGTGCAGTGGTCAAAAAATTATAGCCGACCCACTTTTTTCCAAGTTTTACCGTATTATTTTTGTTGTCATTTTTTTATAAAAAATATAGTTCATTCTTTAACAAAGCCCGTGTAAATCCAAGTTTCCAAATTTGTGCATTATTAAAAAAAATTCAACAAATTTTCGTGTAAATTTCGAACTTTTTAAAAATTCTAAAAACTCAATCGAAATTTTTAGCCATTTGAAACTCATACTTTATTCTACTAGAATTCAATGCGCCACGAAACTGCATACTCAGTTTTAAATTGATAAACTCGAAATTTTAACGAAAATTTTTTTAATTATTTTTTAAATCGCATAAATGTGGGAATAGAAACGGACAAGGTGGCAACGCCACGGCGAAGTGAATGCAACATACGAACGGACGAAACAAGACAAGAAACCGAGAGACAATAGAGGAGAGTCGCTAGCCGGACGCGGATGTGAAAACACACTCGAAATGTCTTATTAAAATTACTTTACTTATTGTTAAAATTACTTAAAACTATTACTTAAGATTACATAAAACTATTATTTAAAAACTAAATGTAAACACTCTTTATGTGCATATGTGACAATAAATTAAACATATGTATATTCAAACCCAAATCGTGTGTGTTTTGTGCATCATTTTTGAGCGGAAAAGGGACGACTTAGCCGGAGTATCGGCATAAGTAATACATACATTTTTAAGTCAGTGTCACTCGATTGGTACATTTGTACAGATTTGTACATTTTTATATTGGGCTATTAGTAAAAAATTGGACAATTTTGATTTTTGCAGTCAAAAGATTGGTACAATACAGCGATGTTCTATTGAAAAATTTAAACAAATTAATTTTCGTGAGTGGTATAATAATACATTACACATATGTTAGTGTTTGGCCGAGCTTCTCCTCCGATTTGTGGCGTGCGCCTTGATGTTGTCACCCAAAGCGCAGTGACCTACAGTTTTACGCCGACTCCGAACGGCGATTGTATTTCTATGAGAAGCCTCCGAGTGGGTTTGCCATTGCCTGCCGAGGGACGACCGCTGTTAAGAAAAAGCTTGTTTCTATATTTTTTGCGATGTTGCTTTGACTAGGGGTTGAACCCAGGCGTCGCGGAGTGGAAGCGCGAACTGCTTACCACTACACCACAGCGGCCGTGAGTGGGATAAAGAAATATATTTTGGGTGTTCACACAATTGGGATACGATTTGCACCAAATTTTGGAAAATACCCAATCGTGTGACGCTGCCTTAAACTTGTATTTATACGGATGGTTTTAAAGAATGAACTATAAAAAACTAGCCAAAATTAAATAACAGCAAAAATAATATTTTAAAACTTGTGAAAATTCGGTGCGGCTATAATTTGTTCGACTACTGTACATAAGTTGACTATGATTACTCGGCCGTGCTATCATAGTAGCACAATGCCACTAAGCGCATTTTAAAATTTTCAGGAAATAGCCTCATGCGATTATCGATTATATTTTTTGTTGTTTGTGTAATTAATTTTTTTATCAATATTTTTCTTTTAATCAAAGTATGTTGAAATAAAATTGAAATTAAAAAAAATTTTGCCAGAACCCAAAATTAGATTAGGTTTGATATACATTTAAGAATGATTTGAAATCAAAACCTTTCTCAAATGTCAAAGATTTGAAAATGATTTGATATTGATTTGAAAATTGCAGCTTTCTCAATAAAAAGGGGAGTTTGATCTCCATATGAGAATATGGTTAACTCTCAAATCCACTATTTGTGGGCTTTCTCTTTGAAATCGTTTTCTATTCATTGTTTTTAATCAATTGAATATAATTTTATTCTTAAAATTTTTTATTTAACTCGTATTTTTATATCGTTTGATGCTTGACATCTTTCTTCAAATCAGCCTCAAATGAATTTCAAATGTAAAATTTAAACCTCGTTTTCAATTTGAGAATCATTTGAGAAAAACATTTGATATCAAATTGAGAAATAAATTTTTCTCAAACGTTTGAAACTGTGTTTGCTGGGATAATGCCAGCAAAAGTTAAATGGCTAACATGTCGACTAAAATCAACTACCTTCTTTTTTGTATCATGATAAGAACTTGAGGAATAAACGTTTGAAAAAAATATGTGGTGAATAAAATCGGTCTTTTGTTAATGTGGTTTTTGCGTAGGTATAAACAAGTTATATGATAATGTACTTGAAAGTGAAAAAAGACGTGGACAATGAAAACATCTGACGAGGCGGCTTAGTTTTCGGGAGAAAGCTTCTGCGAAAGATTTACGGGCCCCTTTGCGTTTCCGTTGGCGAATACAGACGACAATAGAACGAGCTTCCCAACGATATAGACATAGACGCCGACGCTCCAGCTTTGAACATATTCAACTCGGAACCCGCTGGTGGTAAGCAGAGGAAGAGAGAGGTCCTCTCTGCGTTGGAAAGTCCAGGTGAAGAAGGACTTGGCACTTACTTGGCATTTCCGATCAGGGTGTCCAGATTGTTTTAAAAAACGCAATTTCTGAAGAAAAAAAAATCGCCAATTTTTGCTTTAAATAAAATTTATGAATTCGATTTAACAAATCTTTTATGTATTTTAAAAATGGGATCATGTTATAATATAGTTTTTAAAACCAAAAAAA
>NW_016157680.1:0-236 GCF_001687245.7 Rhagoletis zephyria | reverse complement strand
AAAAAAAAACCCTTCTCATTCTATGAAGATATTCTCGGAAGTAACCATGACCGGTGAGGAATTGCGTCAGGTAGAAATCGACTTCCCCATGTGGTCTGTTCAGCCATGTTTGAAGGTCGACTATCAGGGAGTACGTCCATCGACCGTATGTGCTCGCGTTCCAGTTTAGTTGCCACTGCTGGATTATTTGCTCGCGTGCCCTTGCCGCGGCAGCTGCTCGACCTATCTCGGCACTG
>NW_016157679.1:203146-223916 GCF_001687245.7 Rhagoletis zephyria | reverse complement strand
ATGAAAAAAGCATCCTTTGATTAAAAAAAATTTGGTGCTTTTAGTTTGGCAAAACGCCTTTTTTCCTTTGTTTTTGGTGCTTTTTGAAAATCAAAAGTTGGCAACACTGATATATAAGCGAGCCATTTCAGCATGCTACTGTTGCTGCTTTCGTCACTCGCGCGCACTACCGTGCGCTGTGATAAGCATGAAACAACTTGCAACAATTTAAATTTCGGTGATAAATAGCGATATAATTAATTCACATAAAGAAAAATTCTGCATAGTCATTTACATTCGTTCGTTGCTTGCATTTTGTGTTAATTCACCAACAACAGCACTGCACCTTTTTATTCGGTTCTCATAACCCAANTGTGTGTTTTTACTTTTTTCAAATATGGATTTACGAAAAACTTAAATAACTGGGCCAAAACTATTCTGATTTAGACTTATGGGATCTCGGTAGAAAGGTATTTTCCCACTATTTTTATTTATGNTGCTACTGTTGCTGCTTTCGTCACTCGCGCGCACTACCGTGCGCTGTGATAAGCATGAAACAACTTGCAACAATTTAAATTTCGGTGATAAATAGCGATATAATTAATTCACATAAAGAAAAATTCTGCATAGTCATTTACATTCGTTCGTTGCTTGCATTTTGTGTTAATTCACCAACAACAGCACTGCACCTTTTTATTCGGTTCTCATAACCCAACTTTTCACGGCACTTGCGCTAGCTTACAAGCTATATTGCATTTCACCAAATCAAATTCACAAAATCACTTTCACGTTTTGAGTTGTTCACATACAAATATGTAAAAATAAAAGCGGTCATTATAATTGCGAGAATAAAATACAAAACTCGCGTTCACATTTTTCAAAAAAAACCATATGGTTGGCGAGCAATAATTTAAATACACATACATTTATATATATATCACATTTTTGAAATAAGCACTTTTTATGTACATAAAGCGGTGTTAATAAATACTTTATATACACATTCAAGTGAATTGTACATACATATTTTCTTTACAAATCTGTGGTTATCTTTGCGGCAAATTCTTACGGCACGTTTAGTTAACAAATTGGGTTGTTAGCCGTGTTTTTCTAGGTCATTTTTACGTTTGGAAAGCCGGACTTTGTTGAGTTGCTTTTTTTATTCGAACACTTGTAAAGTTTTTGTACGGTCGTGTTTACGGATTAAAAGTAAACATGGAAACATTCACTCGCACGGTTGCCGTTTTGGACGAAATGTACCATTTTTGGTACATATTTTCCAGTTTAGTACACAGGTACGTAACTTTCAGAATTGGTACATTTTTTAATCTGACAAAATGAGAAAATTATTACTTACATCATATACCTACTTAAAGAGTTCAAGCCTTTGTGTGAAGGCCAATGACCATATCAATCAAGGAGATCTTCTATTATGGCAACACCTTGTCTAACTCAGGTAATTGAAAAGGCATTGCTATAAGCATATAGTCCCTTACGGGTTTCTTGACATTCAAGCAAAATCCAAGGCCATGACATGCCATGAAGATATTCCCAATGTAATAACTACATGTAACATAAGCATGTTCAATCCAGGACTATAATATCAGAACAAAGAAGCGTTAGGCATGAGATCCTGGAAAAGCAGTAAAGTATATAAAAAGTATAAGCTACTCATCATCGTGGTGGGCTACAATGAAGACAACATTGCCTCTATATTGCGTGAAGACTTTAAACTGACTGAGAAATCAATCTCCGTAATTTCTATCACAAGAGGCGAAGCATTCAGTGGTCAACTTAAAGTCTCTTCTCATAGCTGTTAACAACTAGGCTGTCAGAGGCACTGACGCTTTGGGCATTCAATACAGTGACAAAACCGATTATTACGTACTAAGTAAGCACCGTCCAGGAATCCAAAAGTCAAGCACCGGTCTGTCTGTGTAGCCATTATAGGAGCCATGCGCACCTGCCCTACGAAAGCACTCTAATCGTCACATACCATACTAATTGACAATGAGGCTTGCTGAAGCGATTTGTGTCTCAGCAATTTGGTGAGCATAAGAAGCCGGACCTTCAAGGGCTCTTGATAGTTTTAAACCAATCTGTAAGGATCCCTCGTTCAACTCACATACAAAATGTTACCGAAAGTATCCTTCCAGTAGCCCTACAAGGTAATAATTTCTAACTCATTTGTTATTTCCGCCAGGGTAGGAGTACGACAACTACATATATGCATGGGCAATGTGTATTTTTAAAATATTTGAATAATTAAATATTTAGCTTAAACCTATTTTGGTAAATCTTTTGTATTTTGGTACACGTTTTGGTACACAAAAAAATTAGTAAGTGGCAACCGTGCTCACTCGCTTAACCGACTCGGTCATAGAATTCGATATAGATTTCATGAGTACGCCAATTAATGAGCACTCAATACACTGGATGAGGATTCAGCAAAGTGACTTGTAAACCATGTGGGACAAAGCCAAAGCTCTCTTTGACGAGCTTCTATCAACCGATTCACTTCCCGCAAAAGATCTGAGTGCAATAAGAAAAAATAAAATAAAATGGGGTACTCGGCTTTCTTGCGCTGCATGTCTAAATTAAGCGACCTATGTGATAGGTTAGAAAAGGTAGAAAAGGAAAACGAGGACATGTCAACTCGTTCAAACAATATACATCTCCCACCCTGCGATACAGATGTATTCAAAGGTGATTACCTGACATGGCCAACTTTTCGTGGCATGTTCACGGCCATTTATATTTTGAATAAACGGCTTACACCAGTAGATAAGCTGTATCACCTTAAAAACCGCTGGGTGATTGTTAGCAAGTGTCCCTTAACTAATGAAGGCTTTAACACAGCCTGGAAGTATCTCTGTGATAAGTATGAAAACAAGAGAATCCTGCTCAATACGCAATTGAGATTCTGTTCAACTTGAGGGCGGTCGAAACTGAATGTGGAACATCGATCAAAAGATTGCAAAGGGATATCAACAATTGCATATCTGCCTTAGAAAGCCATCAGATCGATATTCCAAATTAGGACTTAATAGTAACGTAAGTATGTTCTCCAAACTGCCCGTGGTGACACCTTCGCGGTGGGAACAATCGGTAGAGAATAAAACTGGCATTTCCAAGTGGACAGATATGGACCGATTCCTTTAAAATAGGTTCCAAACGCTAGAATCAGTCTCAGGTTTAGGAGGAATCACGGCTTCAAAACCAATCCGAACTAAAAGCATTCCTCTGAACCTTCGCATAAGAAACTCGGCGCTTTTCAAACAAGCGTCGCTAAATATATGTGCAAAATATGCCAGAGTAACAGACATAAGATGCATCTGTGTCCAAGGTTTCGCAAATTATCCGTAGACGACAGGGTTGCTTCCGTAAAAAACAATAAGTGTTGTTTGAACTGTCTCGCCCTTGGACATTTGGTATCGAAATGCACTAGTTCGTTCAATTGCGCCACCTGCCATTCTCGACATCACTCACTCCTACACGTTCAAACTGCACCTCCAAAGGCAACAAACAGGAATGAGGTTTCTGAACCTTTGGATACTTCAGCGCCCACATCCAGACAGGCTCAAATGCGACGCGAATCTACAAAAGGCAAAAGCAAAACTGTTAATAAGGTAAAAACACATCGCGCTTACACAAGCAAAGGTTTATTATTGGGTACAGCTCGTGTAGACATTCATTATAATGGGACGAATTTCTCAGCGAGAGCACTAATTGATTCGGGCTCTGAGTATTCGTTCATTACGGAAAGGCTCAGACGCAGAATCAACCTGCCGACCAAGAAAATGCATGCCCAAGTTTCGGGCATCAGCAATACGGTTTCTGCGCAGGTGAAAGAATCGTGCTCAGTTCAACTTAGGTCACCCATTAATCCACTGATTTCGATAGAAGCGATGATGTTAGTTTTACCAACACTTACTGGAAATTTTCCAACGTGCCACATCAGCGCACTCACGCAACACGTATTTCCAGATTTAGTTTTAGCGGATAAAAGGTTCTTCATAAACGACCAAGTCGATATTTTTCTATGTGGAGACATCTATCCACAAATTATTTTAGGGGGTATTCGAAAGAATGTTCTAAGTACGCTATTAGCTCAAGAGACAGTATTCGGTAGGGTACTGACGGGTCGGGCAGACTCAGACAATCCAACTAATAATCGCTTATCGTTGTTTAATGAAGTTGCCCTGGATAAACAACTCAGCTCTTTCTGGGAGTTGGAAGGAATACCGAGAGACAGGATATTGACAGCAGAGGAAAAGCAACTTCGGAGCTCTACAAACGAAGAACAATGCGGAACGAAGATGGAAGATACATCCTGTCCCTTCCATTTAGAGATGATTTCCCATCCAAAGTCACATTAGGGCCTTCACTGAAAATAGCCTTTTCCCAGTTCAACAAAAACGAAAAACGGTTATAAAAAAATTCTGAGTATAACAGAGTAATCATGGAATATGAATCCATGGCAGATTCCGTTGACAACTATTATCTACCTCATCATTCTGTGATAAAAGCAGAAAGCACGTCAAAAAAGGTGTGTGTAGTTTTCAATGCATCTTCTCCAACAGCGAATGGTGCAAGTCTGAACGATACTATTTTGCCAGGACCCGGGCTTCAGTCTGACCTGACAATATTAAGTCTTCGCTGGAGACTTTCAAGTATATCTTCAATAGCGATATTGAGAAGATGTATAGACAAAGTCTGTTAGATTCTAATCAGATCAAATACCAACGAATAGGTTTCCGACCTTGCCCCAACGATCCCATCAGCCTGAAGACTGTGACTTTCGGCGTGAACTGTGCTCCTTATACTGCAATAAGGACATTGCTGCAATTAGCCAATGATTCTGAAAGCTCTTACCCAATAGCCTCGAATATTTTGCGCAAAAACATGTATGTCAATGATGTTCTCGCAGGCGGACACACCCTCGACTCTGCGTTAAGAGCTAGAGACGAAGTCATTACTGTTTTACAATCAGCTGGTTTTCCTCTGCAAAAGTGGACTTCGAACTGCAGCCAATTACTACAAGGCATTCAAAAATCTCATCTGTTGAATGAAGATTTTTTGGACACTAGCAGCGTAAAAGCGCTTGGTATAAGATGGAATGTACACTCTGATCAGTTCTATTTTAAAGCCAAGCCCATCGAAAACAGACAGATGGCAGTTTCACGAAAAATTACAACGGAATCAACAACATACGTGTTCCGCGATGGGTAGAATTTTGTGATAATTGGACTTCAGATTAGTAAACTGTTCTTTAGAAACCGTAAAATATACTTCAGATTAGTCAATTGTACTTCAGAAACCGAAAAATGTACCACAGATTAATGAAAATGTACGTCAGAATCCGTTTTTTTGATTTCATATTAGTCAATTGTACATCAGAAACTATAAAATGTACCACAGATTTGTAAATTGTACTTCAGAAACCGAAAAATGTACTTCAGGTTAGTCAATTGTATTTCAGAAACCATAAAATGTACTTCAGATTCATAAATTGTACTCCAGAAACCGAAAAATATACTTCAGACTAATCAATTGAAATTCAGACACCGTAAAATGTAATGAGGGTGATATAGCCCTCGAGCAAACTTTATGAAAAAGATGTTTGCACGATGAAAGGAGAACTATGTAAATACATATGTATGTACATATATAATGCGTCCTTGAAAAGTTTTTGGAGATAGGGCATTTTCAAACATGCCGAGATAGGCCGATCTTCCCCTCAGCAGTCGATATAGCCATTCGCTTCGTGCTGATATAAAAAACGGAATTATCCTGAACCTCCTTTTCACAAAATATATACACTTTAATAATTAAAACTACATAATAATTGCTTCGATTGCAAAAAATCGCAATCGAATATATGTATGTATACAGTGCAAGCATAATGCCTGTTGATTCGCGTGTTTTTGGCAGATAAATCGAGCATTGCCTTCCAAATAAAAACCAATGTTGCTGACAGTTGTGCTGAAGTCTTTATACAAATTTATTTCACAGTAATAATAATAACACAGGTCTGCAAAAAAATGGGTTCGGAATGTTCTATAAAAGTGTAGTGTCATTTCCGAAGTAATTTTTTGCGTAGAATCCGAATCCGGGGTTTAAATTGCTCTATCACGTCAGGACTTTGAGATATCCTAACCTAAAAGTGCAAAAAACGCTGTTTTTGCCCATTTTTGAGGTTATGTAGCTACGAAGATTTTGCTCTTCATAAAAAAGTAGACGTGGTATTTTAAAGTATAAGTCTTCCTCTTTTAAATGCCGTTGAGTTTGCTCAAATATCTTAATTTTTCACTGAGATATCGCATTTTGAAGTCTCCATGTTTGTGAATGTAATCGACCGTATCACGTCTCATGTTATCTCAATGGATTTTCGAATATCGAAAAATTCACAAACATGGAAACTTCAAAATGCGATATCTCAGTGAAAAATAAAGATATTTAAGCAAACTCAACGGCATTTAAAAGAGGAAGACTTATACTTTAAAATACCACGTTTACTTTTTTATGAAGAGCAAAATCTGCGTAGCTACATAACCTCAAAAATGGGCAAAAACAGCGTTTTTTGCACTTTTAGGTTAGGATATCTCAAAGTCCTGACGTGATAGAGCAATTTAAACCCCGGATTCGGATTCTACGCAAAAAATTACTTCGAAAATGACCCTACACTTTCCTAGAACAAAACGTTGTTGACCTGAGTAATAGATTGGCGCTTACACATACGTTAGTGTTTGACCGAGCTTCTCCTCCGATTTGTGGCGTACGCCTTGATGTCGTCACACAAAGAGGAGGGACGTACAGTTTTACGCCGACTCCGAACGGCGATGGGATTTTTTATGAGAAGCTGTTTTTTCATGGCAGAAACACACTCGGAGGTTTGCCATTGCCTGCCGAGGGACGACCGATGTTAAGAAAAAACCTTTTTTCAATTGTTTTTGTTTTTTGCGATGTTGCTTTGACTGTGGAGTGGAAGCGCGCGCTACACCACAGCGGCCGACCTTCATAGTGCATATGTATATACACAAGTATTCAAATTAACTTACATTTGTGCCTTCTATATGTAAATACACGCGCTCACCCTTTCGAATCTCAAGTCCAAATGATTCCACTAAGTAGGAGAGAAAACAATTTAACTTAAAAAATAAAGAATTTACCTAGCGGGAAAAACTAACGGCTGCACTTGCTGGCGAATGCATTGCAGAGCAGAGTCGCTGCTCCATATGTAGGTACGTACATATATACATATGTACATAAGCATGTACATGCAATTACGCATGAATTGGTACATATGTGCATACATACCTACATATTTACATACATATGCACTTATATAATCCATATACCAGATTAAGTGCGAAGGAGAAATTGAAATTCGGCTGGAAGTAGAAACTTGGAATGCGGCTGGAAGTACACTGCTCGGCCGCTCAATACTCCCCACCCCGTAATTCACAGCATGACTGCGCTGTGTATTACCATCTCATTTTATGTCTAACTTAGCGAGCTTAACTGCTGGGCGAGTAACAATTCCGTCAGCTATACGAACAATATCACTGCGGACTTGTCCATCTTTAGCGCGGTGTGTATCTACGACTATACCCTTTGGCCAAGAGCAGCGTTTATTGTTCTCGTCTACAATGATGACTATGTCGTTCACGGCGATAGGTTCAAATGGGCGGCTGGAACCACTTCGTGCGTCTGGTTAAAGTAGGTAGATATTCGCGCAACCCCCTCTTCCAAAAAACGTCGGCTATCATACCAGCTATGCGAAAATCCTTTTCTAATCAGGCGCCGGTTTGGCTTTGCTCTCCTCGCTCGCGTAACCCACTGGAGCTGCCAACTAAAAAGTGGTTGGGAGTTAGCGCCTTCGCATCGCTCGACTCCAAAGGAACGTATGTAAGTGGTCGTGAGTTTAGGGTAAACTCGACATCGGCTAAAGCTGCACGCAGAATTTTCGGGCTTTCGGTAGAATTTCGGTTAATATCGATTTCGTAGAACGTACCATTCGTTCCCACGCACCCCCCATATGGGTCGCGCCAGGAGGTATAAAGCTGAATGACATCTCTGGGTATTGATTCTCTACGCCTTTTGATGATATACATTCGATACTTTCTTGCAGAATCCTACTAGCACCACGAAAATTAGTGCCTTGTCCGAGAGCATTCGTTTGGGCACGCCTCGTCGCGTAGTGAATCCTTTTAGCACCATCAAAAACGAGTCGGTGCATAGCGATGGAACAATGTCTAGGTAAACTGCTCGCGTTGTGAGGCATGTGAACAAAACACCTCAGCGTTTCTCCCTGCGCCGTCCAACTGCAATGTCTCTAGGGCCAAAGTAGTCCACGCCAGTAAACGTAAATGGCCGAGTATGTGGCGACAACCGCTCAATAGGAAGTTCACCCATTTCTGGTGGCATTGGTTGGGCCTTTCGTATTCGGCACGCTGGACATTGTTTTATATCTTCTCTTACCAGAGCGCGCAGTCCAAAAATCCAATAGCGATGACGTAGCTCGTAAACGGCAATCTCCCCATGTAGATGGTAGTGCTTCCTATGATGAAACTCAACGACCAAATATTTTACTCGATGGCGTCGCGGTAGGATAACAGGGCGCTTCACGTCAACTTCAACTCCTTCAATAGCATCGACTCGACCTCTGATGCGAAGAACTCCGTAGTCATCTAAGTAAGGCGAGCATTTGAACAATATACTTTTTCGATCACTTAAACGACGGCCAGTCTGCAGGCAGTTGATCTCATCAAAAAAGCATTCTTCCTGGCCAATGTGGATGAGCACGACATTCATCTCGACGTCTCCCTTTAATTGTATGATTTTTCGCAGTAGTACTTCGAAAGGCTTCTTCGATATGTTTCTCAAAAAATTCAGCACGCATCGCTGTGCCGCTAGAAGATGTTCCAATTTACTAAATCGGCTAGGATCAGGTGAGATGCATGACAGTGCTGATGAACGATCAGGGATCTCCTCAGTATGGTACATTACGCTTTCCATAGATTTTTTTCCTTTTAAGTCTATTTCCGGCCACTGCGACTCATTCATTTGTAAAAACTCGGGGCCAGTAAACCATCTTATAGACCCATGAATCTTAGGCGTTGTGACCCATTTAGTTCCGTCGTCAGATACATTTTGAGTTGAAGGAACCCAGCGCCAGTTGCTTATCTCGGACCCTTCCAAAATCTCGCCGATTCGAACTGCCACAAATTGCTGAAATTTTCGCGCATCAGAACGTATCCAACAAAGCACATCTCTTGAGTCCGTCCAGAAGTATCGCCGATCAATACGTATTGATGCTTCGGACTCAACACAGTTCGCTAGCCGGAGCCCTAAAATTGCTGCCATCAATTCCATACGAGGAATCGATATGGGCTTCAGTGGCGCAACTCTAGTTTTAGAAGCCACAATAAGACAGCGGACGTCACCGTTCATGTCAGCACGCAGAAAAGACACAGCAGCGTAGGCGTCAATGCTAGCATCTACAAACGCGGGCAACTGAATTGACTTTGCACGACCTCCAAACGGCATACATCGAGGCACACGCACGTCGTTCAGCCTCGGAACTAAGTGTAGCCAGCGCTGCCAATCGTTTTCGTCACCTTCTGTGAGGGTTTCATCCCATCCGACTCTAGATCGCCATATATTTTGAAGAATGATTTTGGCTCTTATGTTGAAAAATCCAAGTAGTCCAAGCGGATCAAAAATTGACATACAACGCTTAATATTTGACGTTTCGTTGACTGGGCGGTCGATGCTTTAGCAATTAGCTGGGGTTTTACGACGAATGTCAGCGAGTCTTCCAGCGGCAGCCACCACATGCCGAGAATTTTCTCCCTAGGCTCGTTGGACAGCGCAAATTTTTGGTTACCGTTTCGTTTTCTTTGTCTAATGCTTGGACGACACTCTTTGAATTTGACAGCCAATGCCTTATTTCGAACCAACCGTCTGCGGAAATGCGTTTCACATTAGCTGCTAACTCTAACATTTCCTCTTCGGAGTCCCCGGACTGTAGCCAATCATCGACAAAAGTGTTTCTGCGAATCGCCTCAACAGCTTCTGGGTTTTTAACTGCAAACCGATCAGCGTTCCGATTCCTTATGTAATTGGCAAGAGCGGGAGAACATGATGCGCCAAACGTCATGAACTGCATAACGTATATGTCGGGAGAACGCGTTCTATCGCCGTCTCGCCATAGAAACTTTTAAACAGCTAGGTCTTCCTGTCGCACCTTTACCTGAAGGAAAATTTCACGTATGTCTCCTGTAACCGCGATTCTCCGTTCTCGGAAACGCATAACGACGCCAATCACTGAAGCTAATAGAACGGGACCTTTTAACAGAACGTCGTTCAGCGATACGCCATGTACTTTGTCTGCTGCATCCCACACCAATCGCGTTTTGTTCTTGTTCGGATTGGTCACTATGAATATAGGGAGAAACCACGAACGAGTATTTCTCCCAAGCTCACCTTCACTCAATTTACGTATGCAGCCCTTTTCACTGTAGCTTTTCATAGTATTCACCATGAATGAGCTCAACTGAGGATCTTTCACCATCTTCGCTTCGAGACAGTTAAGTCGTTTGATAGCCATGTTGTAAGAGTCAGGTAACTCGACGCTATCAAATTTCCACAGCAGCCCCCTCTCCCAGCGCTTTTCACTTGAAAGGTATTTGGTCGTTTTCTCCACAATTTGTAGCGAGCGTTCATCTTCTTTGGACCTCAATGGCTTGTTTGCGATGCTGACGCCTATCGACTCTATAGAGAAATACGACTTCATAGCTTCATCTAACTTGCGGGTGATGCTAGCGTCGCTGCATTGGCATATATGCAATACATGTGGAATATAATCGTCTTTGTTGTTGTGCCGCCCGTACACTGCCCAACCAAGCCTGCAACGAACAGGAATAACGTCGTCGCCTTCGGCTTTACGTAGTTCCATAGGGACGCTCACCTTGATGTTATCGAGCCCGATGATGATTTGGGCCTTTACGTTTGTATACGGCTGAAGAGGTATCGATTTTAGGTGGCAAACACGCTACCGTACGAACACCTTTTAGCAAATACCGCTGTTCCTCTTTGCCGGTTGCCGAAACGCTGAGATAGACTGATTTTGAGTTATGCTCTATTTGTGTCACATCGCCAGTCCATTTTAAACACAACTGCTTGGAGGGACCATCCAGCTCAAGTTCGCCTATCTCTATTAGTGTGCATTCAGCGCCTATCTCTATTAGTGCGTACGTATGTACTTTGCGCGCCTTACCGAAAATGGTAACTGGAATATAGCGGAACAGTGTCTTTGTAGCGGGCCGGCTATGGAACAATACAGCTGACTCAGAAATGCGTTTATTTTCATTTTGACGTTGTGGGTCAACGTCGCCTCCTTCAACTGCAGCGGAGTGCAGTAATATGCTATGAGTCGATATACACCTATCCACACCGCATCGTTTTTTCGTTCTGCGGTGCCGCACGAGATGTCGCAAAAAACAAGAGAAGCAAAGCCGCTCACTCTTGACAAACTCCCACCTCTGCTTCACATTCAGGGCCCGAAACGCTTCACAGTCTGGTAAACGATGCTGTCCTTTACACTTTGGACATGAAACCTTATCTGATGATCGCGACTTCTTACTATATTCACTGCCGCTATGGTCCTCTACCACATCGTGAACCAGTACGCGCTCCTTGACTTGCTTGTCTCCTCCATTCCTCGATCCTACCGCCCCTTGTGGCTCGTATGATGTAACCATAGTTGCGCACATGGCCACATTAAACAATCAGATAATCTATGTCTACCCCACTCAAGCTTCAAGTCGCTGGGCACCTTGGCGACAAGTTCGTTCAGCAGTAGGGGATCATTCAGATAATCGTTTAGGCCGACTGCTGACATTGTGGCGCAGTAGTTCTGAATGGCAAGTGCTAGTCGGATTGCGGAGTCTAGATTGTTGGGTTTGATGGCAGGCTCTTCCCTCAATTTGCGTTGTAAAGTGGATGCACCATTTCAGGGCGCCCAAACAACATTTTAAGTGTTCCCATCACGTACGGAACAGTAGCAGGAATGGCAGTGCAGAAATTGAAGCATTTTTGTAATCGGATCAGGTTTTCTTCATTGCTGAATCTGCATCTTTCCGTTGATTGTTCATAATTGCTTATAAACAGAAGCCACTCTTCTTTTCTTTCTTTTATCAGTATTTTTCTTTTAATCAAAATATGTTGAAAGAAAAGTGAAAAAAAATTTCCAGACCGCCCCCCTAAAAATTTTAAGCAATAATCAATTAATAGCTAAGCGTTGGTTTTACTACGACCTTGGAAAGACGAAAAAATTTACTTGTATCCTGAAGTATGTATGTATGTGAATACAATATTGCAGCAGCTTTCTACCTACTTTTCTTTATTTTCCACTAATAATAAGTATGCTTTAGAAATATTTACGGAAATAGAGCACATGATTTCGTTCATTTTAGAGTTGTAGCAGGTAGTGAATTTTTTTTCAAACTGCATTTCGCTAAGTGCGGAATTGTGTTGTTTAGTTGGAATTTCCCTGAATACCAGATATTTCGTAAGTACGTACGTTTTTCATAAAATTTGATTTTGTAAGAGTTTTTGGATGTGCACTTACATAAATGAGATAAACAATGCGGGTGCTCCATTCGCGATCACTCACAACAGCTAATCCTTAAAACTTGTTAGGGCGTTGTATGGAAGATATTTTTTCGCTTTTCTAAGTAACTAGCAGACCCGGCGAACTTCGTCCCGCCCAAAATTTTTATATACTTTATTGAAACTTTTTGGTCCAACATTTTTACCAACAATTCACGTTTACGATTTCTATTGGCACATTTGTCTGCTAAGATTAAGGTTTGGTGGTTATTTCTCCAGTTGTGCGGCATTTCATAGCACGGTTATTCGCGAAGCGAAATAAATTTTTTTCTCTTCACTCCCTGGCGGCAACAATGACCCGATTCTATAGTGAATGTCGTAGAAGCTTTACAGTATAGTAGGTTGCAATTTCAAAATGGGTGCAAATTATTGTTCTACAGAAATGCAATATACATATACTTATTTCAGACGAAATACCTTAAAATTTTGAACGCACAATAATATTGGAAAATCACATCCATTGGGCCAATTGCAACGCAGGAGCGTTCGATATACTCAATGGTGCAACAGGTCGATTTAATCTGACCTTCACGGCCCCTTTTCTCACTTGGCTATTTTTAGTAATAGCTCGACTTCAGCACCACTTGGCAGCACGTTTTTGCAATAGTATTGCATACATATTTAAAACATTAGCCAAATCGGATCATAAATAAGATTTTTAGTAATAACTCAACTACAGCGCCAACTGTCGGATTAAATTGTGAAACTAAACCATCCAGAGACCCACTCAAATACACAAAAAGTTTCGTTAAAATCCGTACAACCATTTAGGAGGATTTCACTCACAAACACACCTACAGAAGAATAAAAAAATTCATTCAAAGATAGCTAAAGGTCGGTACGTTTGTAGGCCTCACACCCCTTTTCAAATAGCCCAAATTTTCTCCATGAGTATGGGCTTGATTTCAACTATATACATATCTCCATACGAAGTTCCAGTACTGTACCATGAATACTTTCAGAGATATGCAGTATAAGAATTCGATTTATATGGGAGGAGCCACGCCCCCTTTTCCAACAGCTGTGCTCTTTCTTCATGAGTATGCGATTGATTTCGTATATCTCCATACAAAACTCTAGAACTCTACCAAAAAATTTCCAGAGATAAGCAGTATGAAAAATTCGGTTTGTATGGGAGATGTCACACCCCTTTTTACAATAGCTAAAATTTTTCTCCAAGGGTATGCGATTGATTTCGTATATTTCCATACCAATTTCCAAAACTCTACCATGCACACTTTCAGAGATATGTAGCATGAGAAATTCGGTTTGTATGGGAAGTGCCACGCTCCCTTTACATATAGATTTTTTTCAGCCTAAAACCAACCTTGGGACACGTGCGGCAGGTGGCAGTTTCAAAAAAATCGCTTCAGCCACTCTCGAGCCTTGCGAAAACTAACAAACGGCTTTCTAAATATAAATTAGTTGAGATATATTATAATTATATTTTAACAGTATCCGCTGTTTCTGATTGGCGCAAAAAAATCTTGCCTAGTGACGAATTCGCCCCTTGATATGGTCGTTACTTAAAGCTATTTATATTCGAAATAGCATGAAAATTGGAAAACAGGAATCTATAAGCTTATCCAGGCAAAAAGCTACTTACGTACCGAATTTTAAGCAAATCGGACCATAAATGCGATTTTTTGGAATAGATCGGTCCCTGGTCCACTTCTCGGTAAAAATTGATCACATATGCTAATACATGCTAAAAAGCTACTTACGTACTAAATTTTAAGCAAATCGGACTATAATGAGATTTTTTTCGAATAGACCGGTCCCTGGTAGCCTAAAACATGGTGGTTTCCGAAAGCTATTTGTACACAAAATTTCATGAAAATCTGACCAGCCGTTCGCGAGATTACCTGTTACAAAAAAAGGGACTTCTCTTTATATAATTAGTATAGATTACGCTATAATTGCACATATACATATACATTGTCGTCAGTTGTAGAAGTAATAGAAAAGTCGTCCCATCCTGCAGGGACACCGCGGACTAGTGAATCAAATTTCTAGTTCTGTACTAGGTCTTTATAGCGAAAAACCAACTAGTCAGCTAGTAACAAGATCCTCACCAGTCCAAAATCTTCGAAAAGAGATACAGGTTGCATTTCAGCCACAATGTGAAATGCTATACTATATTAACGATATGTTGAAAATTTGCATACTTTGCCACAAAGTATCAAAGCACATTGAGCAGAAGGAATGAAAAAACAAAACCGATCTGATATGGTACTGACAGCGGTGAGTAAGTAATTGTGACTGCCTGCAATTAGGAAAAGTCGATCTCAGCTAATAAAAAAAAAACTAATTAGAAGCTATTCATTACAGGTGAACTATTTCAAAAAGTCACCCGGGAACTAAGCAAATCTTAGACCTTCATCCGTGATTCCGATAATTCAAATTATTATAAATAAACGGGATTCCTTTTTAACAAAACAAGAAGATTTTAAACTAATTCGGCTGGCAGCCACGACTTTCAAACAGAATTTTCTTCGAAATTTTCATTCCCATATCCACCTATTTACAACCTCGCTATAGGCACACATTTTACAAACCAGTCACAGAAGAAAGGACTAAAAATGAATTACAAAAACTAAAATCGAAAATCGCTGATGATGTTACAGGTTCTCCAAATTCTGAAGCAACCAAAAGAATGAGAATGAAGAATTCTATGGTGTTTAAACAACGATCTTTTCATGATGCTAGATTGTGAAGATGAAAGGCAGGAGGATACATCCGACATTTGCAGCGCCGATGCAATTCTCAGAAAGGAGTTATTGGAGAGAATTTACAATTTTGTCAAGTTCCAAGTTTTTTAAGCTATTCGCCTTGAGCGAGTAGTTATTTAGCAGCGCAGGCTTAATTTAGGACCTTTAAGAAACAGGCTTTAACCCAATTCCAATTTTTAAATTCAAGTACGAATTTAAAAAAAAAAAAAACATTATTTAAAATTACTACCTTTTCCATATTTTATTTACCTAAATCACCTAATTAACCCACCTAAATTATTTCTTAAAAATACTTGGCATCCGCATTCGCATCCGCGGATGTCTAAAATTCCACATTCGCAACATGCCTAATATATACATATGTATGTGTGCATAGATATGAAATGCAGACTTCCGTTTTATTGAGTTTTCTTCTAAGTAATAGATTCATCCATATTCATACATATTCTTATTCTGTTTACGTATGTATATTCTCGGTTTCTTATTAATATTCCTATAATGGCGAATCGAAACATTTAAGAGAAATAAAAAATTAATATGTATTGTTTTTTCTGCTTTTCTTTACTCTCAGTCTTCACTAGACGCCCACTTTTCTCATTAGTCAATCTTATCCCCACTAAGTTCCATTTATTAGATACTAGCAGACCCGGCGAACTTCGTGCCGCCCAAAATAATTTTTTTGTGCTGCAACATTTTGGCCTAACATTTTAACCAACAGTTCACGTTCATAATTTTCAGTGACGCATTTATCTTCTAATATTACGGTTTGGTGGTTGTCAGAAGGCATATTTCCATTGCCGTCTTAAATAACCTAGCAAAACTGTACATGTGTATAAAGAAACGTAATAAGTTCAATGCTTTGAAAGGCGCCATGTCCCCTTTTCAAATAGCCCCAATTTTCTCTAAGAGTATGGGATTGATTTCACATATCTCCATACCATTTTTGCGTAATCTAACGTTGGAGGTACCACGCACCTCTTTCCAATAGCCCCTATTTTTCTTCATGACCACTCGACTGATTTTATATATCTTGTACATACCAAGTTCCAGTACTCTTCCATGCAAACATCCAGAGATATGCAGTATATATATCTTGTACATACCAAGTTCCAGTACTCTTCCATGAATACATCCAGAGATATGCAGTATGAAAAATTCGGTTTGTACGGGAGGTGGCACACCCTCTGCACCTAGCGGTATGAAATATACTTTACATCCGATTCTCATACCTACCACATATTTTTAGTTCGCCCTCTAACACCGTGAATGAGATTTTTATATATTAGAGAGCAGAGCACCCGACGTCGTTCGGGGTACACAAATAAAAATATAAAACAGTAATACAAATATTCAGTCCAGCATAATTTAAAAGAGACAAATTATTGTCTTTGTTTACATTAAGGCATTCTAATGAGCCATACTTTTAGCCTTATTGTGCTTTAACTAATGTATATTGATCATAATTTGTACTACAAATCTTGTTCCATTATTAATATTAGGTGGATTAAGGTAACGATCAAAATTCTAAATTAAAATTAGTGTACTATGGTACATTCCGTTTAGCCGCCTATTCGCTTGGCTGTTTTAGTATAGCTGCACATTTCTGGTAGAATGCTTAATTCGGAAGGAGCTTTATTCATTATGTATGAATCTTTTTCATTTAACAGCATCGCGGGATTAAAAAACGATTNTGCGTAATCTAACGTTGGAGGTACCACGCACCTCTTTCCAATAGCCCCTATTTTTCTTCATGACCACTCGACTGATTTTATATATCTTGTACATACCAAGTTCCAGTACTCTTCCATGCAAACATCCAGAGATATGCAGTATATATATCTTGTACATACCAAGTTCCAGTACTCTTCCATGAATACATCCAGAGATATGCAGTATGAAAAATTCGGTTTGTACGGGAGGTGGCACACCCTCTGCACCTAGCGGTATGAAATATACTTTACATCCGATTCTCATACCTACCACATATTTTTAGTTCGCCCTCTAACACCGTGAATGAGATTTTTATATATTAGAGAGCAGAGCACCCGACGTCGTTCGGGGTACACAAATAAAAATATAAAACAGTAATACAAATATTCAGTCCAGCATAATTTAAAAGAGACAAATTATTGTCTTTGTTTACATTAAGGCATTCTAATGAGCCATACTTTTAGCCTTATTGTGCTTTAACTAATGTATATTGATCATAATTTGTACTACAAATCTTGTTCCATTATTAATATTAGGTGGATTAAGGTAACGATCAAAATTCTAAATTAAAATTAGTGTACTATGGTACATTCCGTTTAGCCGCCTATTCGCTTGGCTGTTTTAGTATAGCTGCACATTTCTGGTAGAATGCTTAATTCGGAAGGAGCTTTATTCATTATGTATGAATCTTTTTCATTTAACAGCATCGCGGGATTAAAAAACGATTTAATCTTTCCATTTCAAAATAATATAAAAACGGTAAAGTTTCAAAAAAAACACAGTTTTAAATATCCCAGTTATCTAATAGATGAGTACATATATGACAAACCCATTTATACATACTTTACTCTGAACACCTCCCATAAATACCTATGTATGTCTGAATACCAAATTTAAAGTTCCTGTGACTTATGGTTCGGAAGTTATAGCTGATAAAGGATTCCACGCCTATAGGACGTGCCATGCCCCCTTTTACAAACTAATTTATTTANCAAACATCCAGAGATATGCAGTATATATATCTTGTACATACCAAGTTCCAGTACTCTTCCATGAATACATCCAGAGATATGCAGTATGAAAAATTCGGTTTGTACGGGAGGTGGCACACCCTCTGCACCTAGCGGTATGAAATATACTTTACATCCGATTCTCATACCTACCACATATTTTTAGTTCGCCCTCTAACACCGTGAATGAGATTTTTATATATTAGAGAGCAGAGCACCCGACGTCGTTCGGGGTACACAAATAAAAATATAAAACAGTAATACAAATATTCAGTCCAGCATAATTTAAAAGAGACAAATTATTGTCTTTGTTTACATTAAGGCATTCTAATGAGCCATACTTTTAGCCTTATTGTGCTTTAACTAATGTATATTGATCATAATTTGTACTACAAATCTTGTTCCATTATTAATATTAGGTGGATTAAGGTAACGATCAAAATTCTAAATTAAAATTAGTGTACTATGGTACATTCCGTTTAGCCGCCTATTCGCTTGGCTGTTTTAGTATAGCTGCACATTTCTGGTAGAATGCTTAATTCGGAAGGAGCTTTATTCATTATGTATGAATCTTTTTCATTTAACAGCATCGCGGGATTAAAAAACGATTTAATCTTTCCATTTCAAAATAATATAAAAACGGTAAAGTTTCAAAAAAAAACACAGTTTTAAATATCCCAGTTATCTAATAGATGAGTACATATATGACAAACCCATTTATACATACTTTACTCTGAACACCTCCCATAAATACCTATGTATGTCTGAATACCAAATTTAAAGTTCCTGTGACTTATGGTTCGGAAGTTATAGCTGATAAAGGATTCCACGCCTATAGGACGTGCCATGCCCCCTTTTACAAACTAATTTATTTATACCCTCATATAAGCACCTACTATTGATATGTCCTCATACCAAATTTCAAGTTCATGGGACTTATGGTTCCGAAGTTATGGCTGATAAAAAATTCCACGCCTATGGGATGTGCCACGCCCCTTTTTACAGACTCGTTTGTATTACCTCGTATAAGCACCTACCATTGATATGTCTGCATACCAAATTTGAAGTTCGTGGGACTTATGGTTCCGAAGTTATGGCTTATAAAAAATTCCACGCCAATGGGATGGGCCACGCCCACTTTTCAAACTCGCTTTTACGTATCCTTCTATAAGCCCCTACCATTGGTATGTCTGTATACCAAATTTCAAGTTCGTGGGACTTATGGTTCCGAAGGTATAGCTGATAAAAAATTCCGCACCTATGGGATATGCCACGCCCCTTTTACAAACACGTTTATACGTACCCGTCTATAAGCATACCAAATTTCAAGTTCGTGGGATTTAAAGTTCCGAAGTTATAGCTAAAAATTCCACGCCTATGGGATGTGCAACGCCCTCTTTTACAAACTCGTTTATACATACCCTCCTAAAAGCACCTACCATTGAAACGTCTGCATACCAAATTTTGAGTTGGTGTGACTTATGGTTCCGAAGTTATAGCTGATAAAATATTCCACGCCTATGGGATGTGAACCGCCCCCTTTTGCAATCTCCTTCATATATACCCTCCTATAAGCACCTACCATTCATATGTCTGCATACCAAATTTCAAGTTCGTGAGACTTATGGTTCCGAAGTTATGGCTGATAAAAAATTCCACGCCTATGGGATCGGCCACGCTCACTTTTACAAACTCGCTTTTACGTATCCCTCTATAAGCACCTACCATTGATATATCTGCATACCAAATTTCAAGTTCGTGTGACTTATATTTCCGAAGTTATAGCTGATAAAAAAATCCGCGCCTATGGGTTGTGCCACGCCCCCTTTTACAAACTCCTTTATATGTACCTCCCCCTATAAGCACTTACCNAATTTATTTATACCCTCATATAAGCACCTACTATTGATATGTCCTCATACCAAATTTCAAGTTCATGGGACTTATGGTTCCGAAGTTATGGCTGATAAAAAATTCCACGCCTATGGGATGTGCCACGCCCCTTTTTACAGACTCGTTTGTATTACCTCGTATAAGCACCTACCATTGATATGTCTGCATACCAAATTTGAAGTTCGTGGGACTTATGGTTCCGAAGTTATGGCTTATAAAAAATTCCACGCCAATGGGATGGGCCACGCCCACTTTTCAAACTCGCTTTTACGTATCCTTCTATAAGCCCCTACCATTGGTATGTCTGTATACCAAATTTCAAGTTCGTGGGACTTATGGTTCCGAAGGTATAGCTGATAAAAAATTCCGCACCTATGGGATATGCCACGCCCCTTTTACAAACACGTTTATACGTACCCGTCTATAAGCATACCAAATTTCAAGTTCGTGGGATTTAAAGTTCCGAAGTTATAGCTAAAAATTCCACGCCTATGGGATGTGCAACGCCCTCTTTTACAAACTCGTTTATACATACCCTCCTAAAAGCACCTACCATTGAAACGTCTGCATACCAAATTTTGAGTTGGTGTGACTTATGGTTCCGAAGTTATAGCTGATAAAATATTCCACGCCTATGGGATGTGAACCGCCCCCTTTTGCAATCTCCTTCATATATACCCTCCTATAAGCACCTACCATTCATATGTCTGCATACCAAATTTCAAGTTCGTGAGACTTATGGTTCCGAAGTTATGGCTGATAAAAAAT
>NW_016157679.1:189295-198373 GCF_001687245.7 Rhagoletis zephyria | reverse complement strand
TTTTCAGTGACGCATTTATCTTCTAATATTACGGTTTGGTGGTTGTCAGAAGGCATATTTCCATTGCCGTCTTAAATAACCTAGCAAAACTGTACATGTGTATAAAGAAACGTAATAAGTTCAATGCTTTGAAAGGCGCCATGTCCCCTTTTCAAATAGCCCCAATTTTCTCTAAGAGTATGGGATTGATTTCACATATCTCCATACCATTTTTGCGTAATCTAACGTTGGAGGTACCACGCACCTCTTTCCAATAGCCCCTATTTTTCTTCATGACCACTCGACTGATTTTATATATCTTGTACATACCAAGTTCCAGTACTCTTCCATGCAAACATCCAGAGATATGCAGTATATATATCTTGTACATACCAAGTTCCAGTACTCTTCCATGAATACATCCAGAGATATGCAGTATGAAAAATTCGGTTTGTACGGGAGGTGGCACACCCTCTGCACCTAGCGGTATGAAATATACTTTACATCCGATTCTCATACCTACCACATATTTTTAGTTCGCCCTCTAACACCGTGAATGAGATTTTTATATATTAGAGAGCAGAGCACCCGACGTCGTTCGGGGTACACAAATAAAAATATAAAACAGTAATACAAATATTCAGTCCAGCATAATTTAAAAGAGACAAATTATTGTCTTTGTTTACATTAAGGCATTCTAATGAGCCATACTTTTAGCCTTATTGTGCTTTAACTAATGTATATTGATCATAATTTGTACTACAAATCTTGTTCCATTATTAATATTAGGTGGATTAAGGTAACGATCAAAATTCTAAATTAAAATTAGTGTACTATGGTACATTCCGTTTAGCCGCCTATTCGCTTGGCTGTTTTAGTATAGCTGCACATTTCTGGTAGAATGCTTAATTCGGAAGGAGCTTTATTCATTATGTATGAATCTTTTTCATTTAACAGCATCGCGGGATTAAAAAACGATTTAATCTTTCCATTTCAAAATAATATAAAAACGGTAAAGTTTCAAAAAAAAACACAGTTTTAAATATCCCAGTTATCTAATAGATGAGTACATATATGACAAACCCATTTATACATACTTTACTCTGAACACCTCCCATAAATACCTATGTATGTCTGAATACCAAATTTAAAGTTCCTGTGACTTATGGTTCGGAAGTTATAGCTGATAAAGGATTCCACGCCTATAGGACGTGCCATGCCCCCTTTTACAAACTAATTTATTTATACCCTCATATAAGCACCTACTATTGATATGTCCTCATACCAAATTTCAAGTTCATGGGACTTATGGTTCCGAAGTTATGGCTGATAAAAAATTCCACGCCTATGGGATGTGCCACGCCCCTTTTTACAGACTCGTTTGTATTACCTCGTATAAGCACCTACCATTGATATGTCTGCATACCAAATTTGAAGTTCGTGGGACTTATGGTTCCGAAGTTATGGCTTATAAAAAATTCCACGCCAATGGGATGGGCCACGCCCACTTTTCAAACTCGCTTTTACGTATCCTTCTATAAGCCCCTACCATTGGTATGTCTGTATACCAAATTTCAAGTTCGTGGGACTTATGGTTCCGAAGGTATAGCTGATAAAAAATTCCGCACCTATGGGATATGCCACGCCCCTTTTACAAACACGTTTATACGTACCCGTCTATAAGCATACCAAATTTCAAGTTCGTGGGATTTAAAGTTCCGAAGTTATAGCTAAAAATTCCACGCCTATGGGATGTGCAACGCCCTCTTTTACAAACTCGTTTATACATACCCTCCTAAAAGCACCTACCATTGAAACGTCTGCATACCAAATTTTGAGTTGGTGTGACTTATGGTTCCGAAGTTATAGCTGATAAAATATTCCACGCCTATGGGATGTGAACCGCCCCCTTTTGCAATCTCCTTCATATATACCCTCCTATAAGCACCTACCATTCATATGTCTGCATACCAAATTTCAAGTTCGTGAGACTTATGGTTCCGAAGTTATGGCTGATAAAAAATTCCACGCCTATGGGATCGGCCACGCTCACTTTTACAAACTCGCTTTTACGTATCCCTCTATAAGCACCTACCATTGATATATCTGCATACCAAATTTCAAGTTCGTGTGACTTATATTTCCGAAGTTATAGCTGATAAAAAAATCCGCGCCTATGGGTTGTGCCACGCCCCCTTTTACAAACTCCTTTATATGTACCTCCCCCTATAAGCACTTACCATTGATATATCTGCATACAAAACTTCAAGGTCGTGGGACTTAAGGTTCCGAAGTTATAGCTGATAAAATATTCCACGACTATGGGATGTGCCACGTCCCCTTTTACAAATACATTTATATATACCCTCGTATAAGCACCTACCGTTGATATGTCTGCATACCTAATTTCAAGTTCGTCAGACTTATAGTTCCGAAGTTATAGCTAAAAAATATTCCGTGCCTATGGGATGTGCCACGTCCCCTTTTACAAATACATTTATATATACCCTCGTATAAGCACCTACCGTTGATATGTCTGCATACCGAATTTCAAGTTCGGGTGACTTATGGTTCCGAAGTCATAGCTGATAAAAATTCCACGCCTATGGGATGTGCCACGCCCCCTTGTCGGATCCCAAGTTTCATGGCAATACCCAGGTGTCATGGCAATACTCTGTCAAAATTTTGATCGATTCTGTCCGTCCGTTTAGACTACAACCTGGCACATACATACAATCTTTCACAAATATATAGTAGCTATCTATCATTGTCTCAGTGTATAAGAATTTTAGGAATATATCGTCCACAATGCCACCTATCGTGTGCATTTTTAGTCTCAATTTTTATATTCAGTTGGCTAAATTGTATTCTAAATATGAGCCAAATCGGCAGTTAAATGCAATTAAATTTTTAGTCGAAATATTTATCTTCAAGGTGTTGAAATATGTTGCAAATATGAAGGAAATCGGTCCAGCAGTTTAGTAGTTTAGTGACATTCAATATACGGAAAACTCTATGAAATTGTGAAATCGTGACGTCTCAGCTTTCTTCATTTTTCGGCAACAACAACAAAAAATTTAAAATTTTTTTAAATCAAAGAACCTTCCACACAGAAGGTCCAAAAATGTGCTTTTTACAGAATTGAAATCAGTTCTAACGTTTGGTCAGGCATCGCAGTCATACGAAAGACATTTCATTTTTATATATATAGATACATAGGCTGCGTTTCTTTATACATTCCGGATAATCCCATTTCACAGCCGGAATAAACAGAATGCGTTTGAAATATACGTTAACATATCATCAAGAACGTTCTAAAGAATAAGTAAACAAAAAAGTTTATTCCAAACGTTCAGAATGAATAAAGAAATACAGCCATAATAAATAAACGCAATCATTATAATAAAATAACATGCAGATACACCATTATACTGAAAAGTGTACGCTTGTAATTTATATGTACATACATATATATTACCACCATAATTCATATATTTGTGAAAACATTTGCTTGCATTACTTACATATACGTATGTACATATGTATGTATGCTGTATGCATAACAAAATGCATACCCAAAAAAAAAGCGAAAAATATTTCCCATACAACGTCGTTGAAAATTTTTCGCGATAAGTTTATCGCGATAAGCTGTTGTGAGTGATCGCGAATGGATTATTTGCATCGTTTTTCTCATTTATGAGAGGCTGGCATCGGCAATGCTCGGACTTCTCATATTCGAGTGTGAGGAAATTTCTTTGCTTTTTTCGATCGCGAATGAAAAGCAGCGGAAAGTTTTTTGTCGATCGCATTCCGAATGTGAGAGATGATAAATTTGTTTGCCTTTTTCACTCGCGATAAAAGAATGCAAAAATCACAAATGAATGAAAACGAATAATCATAAATGAGAATTTCCGAACCCTGTATAAAAAACTACATAAAATGCTAGTAAAATATATGATATTTCCCACTGAATTATAGGCAATTTTGACCACGTTGTGAACTTTCCGTTGTCCGATTTTAAAAATGTTTCGTAGGGCAAGTTTTTATGAACAAAGGAACATTTTAGGTGGAGTCTTGCTTTGTAGCTTAAGGTTAGTATTCTGTTCACAGCCGTGGAAGTTTTCCAGCAACACATATTGTTTTCACATGAAATTTTGAGTAAAGTATAAACAAAATAAAGAAAAGAAATTTCCAATCAAACTGATTTGTGTAGATCAGGGGCGTCTCTTGTAGACGATTTTGGAGGCTGTTTTAATATATCGTATTTTATTATACTTCTTAGGTTTTCCACATTATATAAAGTTGAAAGAATAAAGTCAAATATATTTTTTTGGTCAATTACGCTGTTTGATTTTACTGTTAAAAAATGCAACTAAACAATTCTTCAGGGTGCTCGCGCATTTCATTTACTTCAGTAAGAAAATTATTTGCAACGGCAATACAGTTGCACACAGAGCAAAAACTAGCTAATATAATAGAGTATGGTTTTTACTGAATAAGAAAATTAATATGACAACAATAAAGAATCGCCTCTACCTTCGTCCATGAATAATTCAATACGATGGTCTTTAACAGTTTTTGGCGAGGGCGACCGCTATTAGAAAAAAACTTTTTTGTCTATTTTATTTTTTGATGTTGTTCGGAAACTGGGCTTGCGCACAGGCCCTGCGGAATGGTAGCGCGCACTGCTAACCATAGCGGTCGGTAGTTGTTAGTTTTTGAAAATTTTTAAATCTTCTTTGTTCACTCGCAATTATATTTGATGCGTATGCCGTTATGTACAAACATTAGTTGACTTACTAAAATGTTTATAAAACTGCTAAAAACCAGCCATTCTTTTGGGGTGTTCGAACCAGTCATATGATAGTAAGTATTCATTCGCAGTTTCCTTGTACGTGAAATAAAGTTTTACGACCGGTTGGGGTAAGGTTTAACCCCTTAGCCCCCCTTTGTGCTCGCCGCTACTGAATTCTATAAACTGCCAGTTTTCACAAAATGTAAAATGTACATGTGTATTTTAAATTGCCCTGGAAATTGTGTTGCTAGCTTCATGTTGCCAAGATGTTTCAAGCTTTTTCACAGCGTGAACAGAATACCATGAAAAAACATAGCAAGGTAGAACCGTTCTCTCAATTTTTCGGACATGACTTTTTTGAAGTTTGCCAGCATTTTAAAATCATATAAAATTGAAAATAATAAATTGAAATTGTTCGAAATTGTTGTTGCTTGAGATTGAAAATGAAAATGTGTGTGTGAGCCTGTGAGTAAATTTAAAAATTAAATTGTTTGGAAACGTCAATGATTTTAAAAGTAACTCTTAGCGGTTCTACCTTACTATATTTTTATCATGCAGAATACTACTTTGCTAAGGAAATGTTGTGGAATTTCAAACTTATTTCAAGGAAGAAATTGTATATGCAATTTGACAGCTTTTTCACGTGAAACAGGAACAGAATACCATGATAAAAACATAGTAAGGAAAAACCGTTCTCTCAGTTCGTCGGCCATGATTTTTTTTTTGAAGTTTGCCAACATTTTAAAATCACATAAAATTGAGAGTAAAAAAAGGAATTGTTCAAAGTTGTTGTTGTTTGAGATTGAAAGTGGGAATGTGTGTGTGAGTTTGTGTGTAAAATTTTAAAATTAAATTGCTTGCAGACGTCAAGAATTTGAAAAATTCCTCCCAGCGGTTCTACCTTCCTATTTTTTTATCATGTAGAATACTATGCTTTAACAAAAAAATTTCTCCATGCAACTAAGGCGCAGTCATAGCAGAGAACGAGCACACAATGGGCGCGTTTCTAAGACGTAGCTGTTGCTGAACTGTTGAATGTTTGTTTCAGAAACGCACAGTTGAGTAGTTCCGCTCAGCTCAGCGGTTGGCAACTTTACGCTATTTTTTCCATCATAAAATTATTTCGCCACATTAAGTCAACAATTTATATAAGCCAAAAATGATGTTTCCCTTCTGCCAGTTTTCATAGAAAATTCAAATAAAAAAATAATTTGTCTGTAAATTGCTGGCGAAACTAGCTGCTAATAAAAAAAATACACGTGCAAATACATATATTAAAAATAAAATAAGAAAAACTAAATTATAAATCCTGGGCTATCCATATTTTTGGCTTAATATTTTATTTTTTATTTTTGTGCTGTTTTATTTATTTTTTCTTGTTTACAAATGTTTTAGCAGTTTATGTATCATACCGTTTCTAAGACGTAACTGTTGAACTCATCAGTTGACAGCATTTCAGCAACAGTTTAGGTAAACAGCTACGTCTTAGAAACGCGCCCAATGACTCAGTATTAAAAGAATTTGTATCCATACCTCGGTGAATTACATGTGACTTTTCTTTGAGTTTTGGTAAATTATATCCACAATTAAATACAATATGCTGAATACCCTAAATAAAACAGCGAGATATTCTTGGTTGTTACGAATAACTTTACATAAACCCCTCTTATTGATTTTATCGCGAAAAGTAATGAAAACGAAAGTTCCTTAACATGACCTGCCTCGCTAAAAATCCAGGTAGCTGTCGATATTTGGATTTCATTGAGGTTGTTTACACTTGCCCGCTTTTCAGGTTATCTGGTTAAATATTATTATTGCGTAGTGTATTTTATTGTTGTAAGCTGAATAAAAAATATAACCGCATAACCACATAACCTGATAAACAGGCAAGCGTGAGCAACCTCATTGATTAAGAATGTATGCCATAAGTGGATATCCTTCCGATTTCGATACGACCATCAGTCCATCAGAAAAAATGTACAATGTATCGACACATGATTTGTTAATCAATATTTTCTGCAAAACTGGTTTTACATGAGCTCACACGGGATGAGCTTGGTGTTCAAGGTTATCGTTTACTTGGGCAAACGAGTGTGATTGCGTGGCATCTTTATTGTCTTCCTCATAGTCCGACAACGTTCCCGAAATAACCGTCTGGTTTTCGTACGTCGAGAGAGGATTTTACTTCTCAGCTCATAGTCCAATGTAGCACTTGTTGGCAAGAGTGATTCTCCGTTGGATTTCAAGGCTGACATTATTATTGGTGGAGGATGGCTCCGTGCGCAGAAGCGGAAAGCTTTTGACTACCATTCAACTGGGAGTGGCCAGGAGTGATTCTTGTGCGTACGGTTCAAATCGCAGTTCACAACATCCGGATATTTATACCCACGTAATATGTGATTACGTTCTCGAAATGATGCTGAATACACATTTTCATTTAAAATTGACTTACCTCTTTTTTAAATTAGTTATTCAGTCAAACAAATATTCGTCAGTCACCTGTCAAAGCACACTTCGGAAATACCGGTAGCAGTTCAACCTGACACGTTAAGTGGAAAACGTTTTGAAGAATTATGGTTGCGTTACCGAAATGACAAATTTTCTTCGGAAACTTTTGTATTAAATTTAAACACAAAGTTTTAGGTTAATTAAATACTATGTATTATTTATAAAAGGCGGCGAATGTAGTCAATTAATTGTTTCTTAATGGATTGTGGAAGCCTTCTCGAAATGATTTATCGGCTACTTCGGATTGAATAAGATAAAAATAAAAATTAATTTGCATGAGCCGATTAAATGTGTCATTGACTGTCAATTATATCAATCGGCAAATGAGATAAAAGTGTGAATTGATTGCAATTTTGGACTAAACGTCGTAACTCTTGCTGCTAATAAATGTCCTTATTCACCTACTCATATCAAGTGCGGCTGATTCGCCGCTAATTTAACTTGACGGGGTAATTGTTGATGTCAATTTGTGAGGACCCGGATCCTGTGGCCCTGGGCCCCACAACAATCAATTTATGTACATATACATATAATTTATATTAAATTGTATATTTGGAATTGTAAGAAAATCGCTTTAAATATATGTACACGCACATAATGGAATTTGTTATTTCCCCGCAAACATATTCTGAGCGTTCAGAATATATGAGTCCGAAAGGTGTCCTAGGTAGGTAAGAAATATGAGTTTCAAAAACAAAAATTTTTTTACTCTTATATGAATCTTTTAGGATTCATATATGAGCCAAGTTATGAGCCAGCACCTTGTGCCAATATAAAAACAATAAAGATTTGAAATTTATATCTAAACTTGTTTATACAGGAATTGAAAATAATTAGAAAACAAAAAATGAACAAAATTTAGCTTCAGCTGCTGCTATTGAATGCATGTTGGAATGTGTATATGCATGTAAGTATGTATGTATGTTATTTGCAAGGACTTTTTGCGGAATGCCTTTGCAAATATAGTGAGTTGAATAAGACTCAAAGAGCAACCTAAAATAAGAGTCCGAATGTAGCAATTTATGAGGCCGATAAGGGTCTCAAAAAGAGTCATATATGAGGCCAAAACTTGTTTTAAAAGAGTCCAAAATGAGCCGTATATGAGGCCAATAAGAGTCCAATATGACTCATATTGAGGCTCATTTGATGTATGAATTTAAGCTCATATAAGTCGACATTCGTAGGAAGGGAAACACACTCATATCGGACTCTTAAATGAGCTCATTATGAGCGTAATAGCTCCGAAATAGGACTCCTTAAAGACTCATTTATGACTCCAAATGTTTGCTGGGTTGAATTATACTAGTTTTACTTACATACATATGTACTAAACTCCTGCGCAATTCCATTTAAAGGGCCTAACAAGACATCCGGTCGCCGCGCAAATACTTTCCCTCCTTTACTCTCATCGTTCGGGTCAAGTGTGAGTAAGCATAAACCAGTTTCTGCAAGCGTACGTAAACTACCGATCAATAGCAAGACGCGTAGAGTATTTACTTTGCCTTCCGCAACTACTGCGAGTAAAAGGTATTTGACAGTAGAGTACTCTACTGGTAGTACTTGAGTATTTTCGAAGAAAACATACATTTGTGCAACTTATTTGTTGGTTAATGACTGCAAATAGTTTTATAGAAAATTAGAGACGAGAAATAATACTTACATAAAAATTTAAGTACATACACAGATTTAAAAAGCTGCTTGAATACAAAAGTTTTATGAAAATCTCACATTAAACAACTGTCTAAATCTACGTTATTTTTTATAAATAAGGCCGTAAACATTTCCTTGCATCGTCA
>NW_016157679.1:168912-189270 GCF_001687245.7 Rhagoletis zephyria | reverse complement strand
CCAAGAATGATAGAAGAATTTTCTGGATCGCGCATTTGTGGTATCTGAATAAAACTAAGGACAGGAATGTAGTGGAGCGATGAAGAGAGCGAAGATCAAAACGTACTTTCAACTAAAATGCTGATATACATACCTAAGTACATATGTATATATGTGCATAGATACGTATGTGCATAGACACGTATGTGCATAGAAACATACATATGTGCATAGATACGTATGTGCATAGATACGTATGCGCATAGATACGTATGTGCATAGATACATATATATGTAAGTGTCCGCATATATTTTTTCTTGTCACTTGTTCTGTCGCTTCACTGCAGCAAAACCAAGTTGTGGGGAAAACCCTGACGATATGCGTACAATTGAAACCATGGGTTTGAAATAGCGCAAATTGATGTGAAAGTTTCAATTTCATATTAAATATATTTATGTATGCATGTACATATGTACATATGTAAAAATGTAGTTTCGATTTAAAAAAATCGGATAAAGTTTTTCTTTCGCCAAACTCAATGAAATTCAAAAACTCTATCTGGCATTTGGTTTTACTCAATACCAATTTGAGCTGTCGCAGTGTTATCACAAAAAAAAATGTTATCAATACGTAGTAGGTTCAGAAGGCGCAGCAGTTGAGCGCAACCGTTGCTAAACAAAAATCAGTGATCGTTATGCGTCTCTTGAACGACTTCATACATTAGCTGCCAAATTCAACTCTCAAAGGTACACACCAACATGTTGTCTCAAATGATCAGAAAAATATTACGATCATCTAACACGCAACTATTCAGTTGATCAGAAGTAAGCAACAACGCGTTCAGAAGGTGCAATCGCGCCAGTTACTGAGCTGTTTCGCCTTATGAACGTGCCAAATGAAAATTCGTTCCTCTTGAAATCAAGTTATATGGCTGCGTATGTATGTACATATGTATGTACATATTCCGAAATTTTTTTTATTTGTAAAGGCTCTCAAGAAAAACTAAAAATTATTTCCATATTCTATTTTTACTCTTTCAATTTCACTGACCAGCGCTGCAAACGATATCAACTAGTAGGCTAACAACCAGAATTGAAATTTAATACGCAAGTACTTACCGTACTACAAGTATACAGAGAGTAGATTTGCTACTCCCTTTTGGCAGCAGCAAATATCTCTCGTACGCGATGAGAGAAAGTAGAGTACGTACTTTGGTGGAGTAATAGCAAGTACGTCAAGTATTTACTCTCTCAACGCCAAGTAGTGTATGTATGCGGAAAAAGAGTAACAATGTGTTGGGAGTAGAGTACAATGCAAGGAGTACTTATTGAACGAAATGCGGCAAATACACTTGCGCTGGACTCTAATATGTACATATATGCATACATATATTCTGAATTATTACTTTGTATGCACAGTATAAGGAATACCTACAACATACAATACCTACATACAATGTATAAAGCACAAACAATTGTAGTGAGGATAACTGTCTGCGGATGGAAAAAAAATGGTATAAAAGGAGCAGTGCTAACAAGCATTGTTCATGAGCTATGCATACGTGGCACGCGTCGCAACGTGGGTCACACGGGTAGTGGAAGAGGGATCAAACCTCCGAGACTATTAGTATATATTCGAAGTGGGCTTTAACCATTGAGACTGGTGCTAGCTGTAGTGTTTACACCTACTCTAGTTCTATACTTTAGGGAGTGGATATAGCGAGAGTACAGCAAATAAAGGGGCTATAAATGAGAAGCGAGTGTGTTCTAATTTCTTGAGGAGATAGGGTGTTTACTCCTTGCAGGACCCTGGACAACCGAGAGCTATGCCCAGCACTCAGGAAAGTCCGTTACAAATGGCGCCGAGCAGGGACTCTAAAGGAAACAAACATAAAGGAGAGTGTCGTGGAGAAAAAAAAAGTGAAATGAAAAAAAGGAGAACACAAGTGATAGAGACACAGATTTCAGTGACCACCTGAAAGACCCAAACTCAATAAGCAATAAGGGCACAAGTGAGAGAGGCACAAAGTGCAGTGACCACCCGAAGAACTACTAGTAGGCGGTCCAGTGAAAACAAAACAGTGTGAAAAAAATGGTGAAGAGAAAGTGGGTACATTACCTCAACCGAGAGGAGCTGCTGACCTATATGGCAGGGTTCGGTCTCAAACAGACGCTTCTCTGCATTTATACAAGAAGAGGCTAACAACGAAGACTACCAAACGCGGTTCGCTGGGCTATAAGCGAAACACTCGAAGCCTGGAAGCCAGGGAGCCAGTGTCATGCAGTCACCAATGCCCGTTGACGCGTTTGATACACCACAACCATACGCAACGTATCCTACGACATCACTGGTAACCATCATGGACCGAGTCCGTAAGTGGGGTTTCAAATACGACGGCGGCCGAGACCCGCTCAGCTTCATCGGGCGTGTAGAAGAATTGGCCGAAGTATATATAAGAATCGCGACTTGTTACCGCGAGCAATTCCGGAACTACTTAAGGAGAACGCGTTAACATGGTTCCGCGGTAATAATCGGAATTGGCGACAATGGGAGGACTTCAAAAGAGACTTTCTAAGGTTCTTCTTAAACTCTCGCTACCACGAAACCTTAGACGATTAAATCCGTCGTCGCGTCCAACAACCGAACGAAAAATTTAAAGACTATGTGTTGGCCCTTCATAGTTTGATGCGACACGCGAACTACACCTCAGAGTAGAAGCTGACGCGTATCTACAGGAACTCTAGAAGTGAGTTCCAATGGTACGTCAAACGATCCGAGTTCACCACCCTAGAAAAGTTAGTGAGTTTGGCGGAACATATGGAAATTATCCCCCCGGTGAGAGAGCCACAGAGAGCCGCAGCGCGAACCACTCCGCGGGTCACGGAGAGATATCAGCACATGCGCGAACTGCCTAGGAATGACGAGACGGCTAGTGCAGAGAGAACATAGCGCCGACCTGAACCACACGGCGGTGTGGTAATACCACAGTCGGAGTACGTTAATCCGTGGACTGCGTGTAGACATTGCGGAGAAGATGGCCATTTTTCGAGAGAGTGCAGAGCTGCACGGAGAGAATTTTGTTGGACCTGTGGTCGATGCAATGTCCCGACTCGAGAGTGCTGCCGTAGTGCATTGGGAAACGGGTCGAGGTCCCATTTGCGGCGAGGAGTGGGGCGTCAGGTAGAATAGCCTCGCCCAAACTGAAGAGTGTCCTAAGGCAGTCGGATGACCNGGTTCGGTCTCAAACAGACGCTTCTCTGCATTTATACAAGAAGAGGCTAACAACGAAGACTACCAAACGCGGTTCGCTGGGCTATAAGCGAAACACTCGAAGCCTGGAAGCCAGGGAGCCAGTGTCATGCAGTCACCAATGCCCGTTGACGCGTTTGATACACCACAACCATACGCAACGTATCCTACGACATCACTGGTAACCATCATGGACCGAGTCCGTAAGTGGGGTTTCAAATACGACGGCGGCCGAGACCCGCTCAGCTTCATCGGGCGTGTAGAAGAATTGGCCGAAGTATATATAAGAATCGCGACTTGTTACCGCGAGCAATTCCGGAACTACTTAAGGAGAACGCGTTAACATGGTTCCGCGGTAATAATCGGAATTGGCGACAATGGGAGGACTTCAAAAGAGACTTTCTAAGGTTCTTCTTAAACTCTCGCTACCACGAAACCTTAGACGATTAAATCCGTCGTCGCGTCCAACAACCGAACGAAAAATTTAAAGACTATGTGTTGGCCCTTCATAGTTTGATGCGACACGCGAACTACACCTCAGAGTAGAAGCTGACGCGTATCTACAGGAACTCTAGAAGTGAGTTCCAATGGTACGTCAAACGATCCGAGTTCACCACCCTAGAAAAGTTAGTGAGTTTGGCGGAACATATGGAAATTATCCCCCCGGTGAGAGAGCCACAGAGAGCCGCAGCGCGAACCACTCCGCGGGTCACGGAGAGATATCAGCACATGCGCGAACTGCCTAGGAATGACGAGACGGCTAGTGCAGAGAGAACATAGCGCCGACCTGAACCACACGGCGGTGTGGTAATACCACAGTCGGAGTACGTTAATCCGTGGACTGCGTGTAGACATTGCGGAGAAGATGGCCATTTTTCGAGAGAGTGCAGAGCTGCACGGAGAGAATTTTGTTGGACCTGTGGTCGATGCAATGTCCCGACTCGAGAGTGCTGCCGTAGTGCATTGGGAAACGGGTCGAGGTCCCATTTGCGGCGAGGAGTGGGGCGTCAGGTAGAATAGCCTCGCCCAAACTGAAGAGTGTCCTAAGGCAGTCGGATGACCGAATTATGGCGGCGATCTTAGTAAACGAGGTCGACGTAGTAGCTGCAGTTGATACAGGCGCAACAAGGAGTTTCTTGAGCGAGGCCATGCTTAAGAAACTGGATGTGGGAGAGGTTAGGAATTTGAACACGCGTGTGGTAATGGGTGATGGGAGATCCAAAACGGTGCTGAAGGCTATAACGGCACAAGTAGAGCTGGCGAATCCGGCGCATGAAAGCGATCTGTTAATACTGCCTGGTTTGATGGATGACGTGGTCCTTGGAACCAATTACCTGGCAAAAGCGGGGGTCCGATTATGATGCGGCAACCGATGAAGCGAGGGAGTTCTTAAAGGCAGAGTTACACAAATTTGAGAAGATGTCTGGGGTTTCAAGTATCGCCACTCATCGGATCGTCATGAAGGATTACCGGCCGATAAAGCAGAGGTTTTGCCGGAAGAACCCGAAGATGCAGGAGATCATCAACGCCGAGATCGACGACCTTATCCGAAAAGGGTATATTGAACCCTCACACAGCCCGCACAGCGTCCCAATAGTGATAGTGAAGAAGAAGACCGGCAAGTGGAGACTCTGCGTCGACTACTGACAGCTGAACGAGCGTTCAGTGCCCGACGTGTATGCCCTACCGAAGATCCAACATAGCCTTGATCGACTACGAAGCGCGCGTTATATTAGCAGCCTAGACCTGAAAAACGGCTACTGGCAAATCCCAATGGAAGAGCAGAGCAAGCAGTACACTGCTTTTACAGTGCCAGGGCGTGGCCTTTTTCAATGGCGAGTAATGCCGTTTGGGCTCCACTCCGCCCCCGCGACGTTCCAGCGTGCGTTAGACCAAGTTATCGGCCCAGAGCTAGAGCCGTATGCGTTTGCCTACCTGGATGACATTATTGTCATCAGCGCAACCCTGCAAGAGCACGTCCAACATCTTTCGGAGGTCTTCCGACGGCTTAGGCAGGCGAATCTTAGGATCAACCCAGAAAAATGCGAGTTTTTCAAGAAGCAGTTGAAGTATCTGGGTAACGTCGTCAGCGAGAAGGGCATTCACACCGATCCAGAGAAGGTCGCGGCTATCAAAGAGCTGACACCACCGACAAATATAAGGGAGTTACGCAGGTTCCTAGGGATAGCTTCATGGTACCGAAGATTTGTCCCCGACTTTTCCAAAGTGGCACATACGCTGACGTCCATGCTGAAGAAGGGCCAAAAGTGGAAATGGAACGATGAGCAACAGACAGCGTTCGAGGCGCTGAAGAGCGCGTTAACCGAGGCACCAGTGTTGGCTTGCCCCGACTTTATGCAGAAGTTCACTCTACAAACGGACGCGAGCGACTTCGGGCTGGGAGCTGTTCTCACCCAAGAGATTAAAGGAGAAGAACGCGTAACCGCATACGCGAGTCGCCAGCTCAACAAAGCCGAACTCAATTACTCACCAACAGAAAAAGAGTGCCTGGCCATAGTGTGGGCGATCAGGAAGATGGGACCCTACCTAGAAGGATACACGTTTACCGTCATCACCGACCACTTAGCGCTCAAATGGCTGAGTAAGATAGAGAGTCCGTCCGGTCGGATTCCAAGGTGGGCGCTGGAACTGCAGCAGTACTCCTTCGATGTGCAGTATCGCAAGGGTAAGCTGAATGTAGTAGCAGACGCGCGCTGTCAAGACAGCCCCAGGAAACATTGCTTGGTTCAATGACGGCGGGAGGAGTAGCGGTAGAGTGCAAGTGGCTGAAAGACAAGATGGCGGAGGTGGAGAGGTCCCCACAGAAGTTTTCTGACTTTGTCATCGAAAATGGTGAGCTGTACAGGCGAATATCAGGACAAATTGACGGTGAAGACGTGTTGCCATGGAAACTATGCGTGCCGGCAGAGCAAAGACAGAAGGTGTTATGGGAAATTCACGATGTTCCCAGTGCAGGCCATATGGCAATCCGAGAAACGATAGCGCGGGCGACAGCGCGGTACTATTGGCCGGACATGTTCCGTGACGTGAGGCAGTACGTGCGACAGTGTGAAACGTGCCAGCTTTACAAACCAAGCCAGCAGCAAGCAGCCGGAAATATGCTGACACAGCTAGCCGAAGAACCCTGGGCGACAGNAATTACCTGGCAAAAGCGGGGGTCCGATTATGATGCGGCAACCGATGAAGCGAGGGAGTTCTTAAAGGCAGAGTTACACAAATTTGAGAAGATGTCTGGGGTTTCAAGTATCGCCACTCATCGGATCGTCATGAAGGATTACCGGCCGATAAAGCAGAGGTTTTGCCGGAAGAACCCGAAGATGCAGGAGATCATCAACGCCGAGATCGACGACCTTATCCGAAAAGGGTATATTGAACCCTCACACAGCCCGCACAGCGTCCCAATAGTGATAGTGAAGAAGAAGACCGGCAAGTGGAGACTCTGCGTCGACTACTGACAGCTGAACGAGCGTTCAGTGCCCGACGTGTATGCCCTACCGAAGATCCAACATAGCCTTGATCGACTACGAAGCGCGCGTTATATTAGCAGCCTAGACCTGAAAAACGGCTACTGGCAAATCCCAATGGAAGAGCAGAGCAAGCAGTACACTGCTTTTACAGTGCCAGGGCGTGGCCTTTTTCAATGGCGAGTAATGCCGTTTGGGCTCCACTCCGCCCCCGCGACGTTCCAGCGTGCGTTAGACCAAGTTATCGGCCCAGAGCTAGAGCCGTATGCGTTTGCCTACCTGGATGACATTATTGTCATCAGCGCAACCCTGCAAGAGCACGTCCAACATCTTTCGGAGGTCTTCCGACGGCTTAGGCAGGCGAATCTTAGGATCAACCCAGAAAAGTGCGAGTTTTTCAAGAAGCAGTTGAAGTATCTGGGTCACGTCGTCAGCGAGAAGGGCATTCACACCGATCCTGAGAAGGTCGCGGCTATCAAAGAGCTGACACCACCGACAAATATAAGGGAGTTACGCAGGTTCCTAGGGATAGCTTCATGGTACCGAAGATTTGTCCCCGACTTTTCCAAAGTGGCACATACGCTGACGTCCATGCTGAAGAAGGGCCAAAAGTGGAAATGGAACGATGAGCAACAGACAGCGTTCGAGGCGCTGAAGAGCGCGTTAACCGAGGCACCAGTGTTGGCTTGCCCCGACTTTATGCAGAAGTTCACTCTACAAACGGACGCGAGCGACTTCGGGCTGGGAGCTGTTCTCACCCAAGAGATTAAAGGAGAAGAACGCGTAACCGCATACGCGAGTCGCCAGCTCAACAAAGCCGAACTCAATTACTCACCAACAGAAAAAGAGTGCCTGGCCATAGTGTGGGCGATCAGGAAGATGGGACCCTACCTAGAAGGATACACGTTTACCGTCATCACCGACCACTTAGCGCTCAAATGGCTGAGTAAGATAGAGAGTCCGTCCGGTCGGATTCCAAGGTGGGCGCTGGAACTGCAGCAGTACTCCTTCGATGTGCAGTATCGCAAGGGTAAGCTGAATGTAGTAGCAGACGCGCTGTCAAGACAGCCCCAGGAAACATTGCTTGGTTCGATGACGGCAGGAGGAGTAGCGGTAGAGTGCAAGTGGCTGAAAGACAAGATGGCGGAGGTGGAGAGGTCCCCACAGAAGTTTCCTGACTTTGTCATCGAAAATGGTGAGCTGTACAGGCGAATATCAGGCCAAAGCGACGGTGAAGACGTGTCGCCATGGAAATTATGTGTACCGACAGATCAAATGCAGAAGGTGTTAAGGGAAATTCACGATGTTCCCAGTGCAAGCCATATGGGGATCCGAAAAACGATAGCGCGGGCGACAGCGCGATACTATGAGCCGGGCATGTATGTGCGACAATGTGAGACCTGCCAGTCTTACAAACCAAGCCAGCAGCAGCAACAGGAAAATTTTGTAGCCGAACAAGTGAAGGGTGGCGTTTTGCGCGTACGTATAAAGCGCCTAACAGAGCACGAAATTCGATGCTATATTAGAAGTGACAGCAGCGGTGGATACCGGTCGAGTAATTCGAGCGACAGCAACAGCACCGGAGGGGAGCATGACGACGCTGGCCAGCCAAGTGACTCCAGAGAGGGCGACAGCAACAGCGACAGGCAACAACAACAAAGAGGCGGCGTCGAGGACATCGAAAGCCTCGAAAGAACGCAGCCCCAAAATAGTGAAAATGCGGAGATGGCAACCTATTGGGGTGCAGAGTACTTGGCAAGCAATACGCCACGTTTGACGAGCGAAGAGGAGTAGACGGAGGACGAACCCTCAAACTTAAGCGTACTATCTGATGACAGTGAGCCGAACAGTTAGTTCGAGGTCGAAATAGAGCGGGCGCCAACACCCATAACAATTTCATCTGACGAGGAAGAGGAGTATGCCAAAAGGCAGGGCGAATTCTCCATCGCTACACAAGACGCCATACACCTCGGTAACGGGTACGTAGGTATGCGCGCCATATCGATATGCGCATCAGGCTATACGACCCGATGGCATCGGAAGTGCCACATCCACCGCCGCAACAGCTGTGCCTTAGTGAGGGCGCGATCGAGGCGTGTACTTTGGCGAGCGGTGGACGAAGAGATTTTGTGGAGGAGGCGTCGGCGGAAGCGGATTTCAGTGTGGCAGCAGATGCCGACTTAATGGCAGAAATAGAGCGTTGGCTAGAAGAGGCTGAGCCGAGTGTGCCATCGGAGTGGCAGGTCCATCCGGACGTAGGTGTGTTGCCGGAAGAGTTGGTGAAATTGAGTCGCACGTAAACCATCAGCAACAGAAGCGGCAGTCATTCAGATGCATCGTAAACGGATAGACGTACAGAGTACGAATTACCAAGACTGGCAAGGTGACCGTAAGTCTTACTGCCCGGAATAAGGAGGGAGTGTGAGGACCCCGGATCCTGTGGCCCTGGGCCCCACAACAATTATTTTATATACATATATAATTTGTATTAAATTGTATAATTGGAATTGTAAGAAAAACGCTTTGCATATATGTATGTACACGCACATAATGGAATTTGTTATTTGAATTATACTAGTTTTACTTACATAAACATGTACATATATGCATACATATATTTTGAATTATTACTTTGTATGCACANATTGGAATTGTAAGAAAAACGCTTTACATATATGTACACGCACATAATGGAATTTGTTATTTGAATTATACTAGTTTTACTTACATAAACATGTACATATATGCATACATATATTTTGAATTATTACTTTGTATGCACAGTATAGGAAATACCTACAACATACAATACCTACATAAAATGTATAAAGCACAAACAATTGTAATGAGGATAACTGTCTGCGGATGGACAAACATGGTATAAAAGGAGCAGTGCTAACAAGCATTGTGCATTAGCTAAGCATACGTGGCACGCGTCGCAACGTGGGTCACACGGGTAGTTTAAAAAGGATCAAACCTCCGAGACTATTAGTATATATTCGAAGTGGGCTTTAACCACTGAGACTGGTGCTAGCTGTNCTTAACCACTGAGACTGGTGCAAGCTGTAGAGTTTAAACCTACTCTAGTTCTATACTTTAGAGAGTGGATATAGCGAGAGTACAGCTAATAAAGAGGCTATACCGAGAAGCGAGTTTGTTCTAATATCTTGAGGAGATAGGGTGTTTACTCCTTAAAGGACCCTGAACAACCGAGAGCCACGCCCAGCACTCAGGAAAGTCCGTTACAAATTCTATATAATAATTAGAATTGTTTATAATGACTTTTGCTAAAATTTTAAAATCAAAACGTATCAAGGGAAATTCTGTGGGTCTAAGAAAAATTATTTTATAGTATGTTTATAGAAACGTGGTATATTAAAAAGTACACATGTTTTATTTGATATTTTTAATTTTTTGTTTTTTTCTGTATACAATTTGGCAACAGATTTTAAAATAATCCAAACATATTCTGATTTTGTATTTTATGAAACTGGCATTTTATTTACTGTCTCTTTAAACGAACGTACATATTTATATATGTATGTACGAACATAAAGGTGGTCGAAAAATACATGCGGGAAAAAGTTAAAAATGATATCGCTAGCTTAGAAAGAAAAGTTGCTCAGTCCCATTTTAAAAATTTTACAGGAGAGGAAAATATCTTCCTATAGCCATTTTCTTTAACTATTTCGCTAGACGTCGAATCAAACATTTTGCGCGTTTAAAGCAAAGCAAAACTCCATAAGAATCAGAAGGATTCGATATTTATTAAAAGATGTCGTATTATTTTGGCCTTAGCGGATTTGTGTTGCTTGTTTTGGACTTAGCAGATTTTCCTTTTATTGCTTATGAAGAGGAAAAAATAAAACAAATACCTTTATAATTTTCGAAACGATGCGTATTCAATTTCTCTAGCATCCTATATCAAAATATGAGTTTTCATAAAAAGTGGACTTAGCAACTTTTCACTCTAAGCTAGCGATATGCTCTCATCCCCAAGGATTTTTTCAAAATGGAGAAAAATATACCCGTAATTTAGAAAGCTTGTATAAAAAATATTTTTTTTATATTAATTCATTTCAGATTGATATGGTAGATGATGATGAACGCCGCTGGAGACATTTCAACCCTGAAATTCCTAAACGATCTGGAAAAATTCATGATTTGGAGAAGTTCGATGCTACGTTTTTTGGTGTTCATTTCAAACAAGCCCATACAATGGACCCTCAAACACGAATTTTGATTGAAACTGCTTATGAAGCTGTGATAGATGCGGGTGTAAATCCGAAAAGCCTACGTGGTACAAAAACTGGCGTTTACATTGGTTCATGTATTTCTGAATCAGAGAAAACGTGGTTTTATGAAAAAGTATCATCCGGCGGCTTTGGTATAACTGGATGCAGTCGAGCAATGATGGCAAACAGAATTTCCTACAGTTTGGGCCTGCAAGGTCCGTCGCTTTTACTGGATACTGCATGTTCTAGTTCAATGTATGCATTAGATAATGCTTTCTCTGCTTTACGCAATGGAGAAATAGACGCAGCAATTATTGGAGGGTCTAATTTAATACTGCATCCATTTGTTACACTTCAGTTCGCTAGGTAATAAATAAATACCATAGAAAAAGTATATACATACATACATACATATATGCATGCATGGAAGTACATATTAGTTGCGTTCCTTATCTCCCAGAAATAGTCAGGAAAGGTCCGAAGTAGTCAGATTTAGTCCAAAAAGCGTTCCTTAACTCGAAAATGACAGCAAAAATGAGAGAGCAACACTCAGTGAGAGTCCGAAGTAGTCAGATTTAGTCAGAAGAATTTTTGCTGGCAAAATATTGAAAAGTGTCAAACTCAACTGAATTTAAATTAACGGAAATTAAAGAATACACAAAAAGTAAGAATAGTCTAAAAAGTAAAAAAAGTTAATTGAAAGTGGAAGGAGGCAAAAAATAAATGATATAGTAAGTGTTTATTGTGCTTGTGCTTGTGTTAATGTGTTTTGTACATACATTTCTATTCTTATTTAACGTTAGTTTTGTTGTTGCCATCATGATAAAAACATAACAAGGTAAAACCATTGAGAGGCAGTCTGACGTTTGCCAACAATATAATTTTAAAATCAAAACTCAAACTCACACACACATTCTCATTTTCAATCTCAAACAACAACAATTGTGAACAATTTAATTTTTTTATTTTCAATTTTATATGATTTTAAAATGTTGGCAAACGTCAGAACAAAAACATGGCCGACGAATTGAGAGAATGAATTTACTTTGTAATGTTTTTATCATGGTTGCCATTATTTGGACTAAAAATTTGGTTTTTTGAGTTCCTTTACCTTTTTCTGTTATTCTCTTGTAGTGTACGCATTTTGCTTAAGAGCGAAATTTCCCTTTGCTTCAAGCCATTTGTGCTGTCTATGGGGTGTTTGAAGGTTTGACAAACCGCTTGAGGGAAATTTGAGCAAAAATCAAATTTTTTTGATTTTCTGGCCGCCATGTTAACGTTTGATCAAACCGCTTGCGATGTGGATGGTAAAATCGCCTCAATTGCAACTGAAATTTCACCAAGTGAAGACGTAAGGGAGAATAATGGTAGAAAACTAAAATGTTTTACATTGTTAACCGAAAGAAAACTAAAATTCTGTGCTTGAACGACTCATGTTTGCATGGTCTATGGCAAAATGGGAAAAGTATGTTTGACAAGCCGCTTGTGTGGTGTATTTCGCTCTTTATGCTCTTGCATTTTGACACTTTTCAGATTTTAGTCCGAAAATATAAGGAATGAACCTATTATGTATGATTGTGAATATACATATGTAATCAATTGAAAATATTTACAGACTTGGCGTGTTAGCTACCGACGGATATTGCAGACCTTTTGATATAAATGCATCAGGTTATACTCGGTCCGAGGCTATAAATTGTTTATTCTTACAACGAAGGCGGGATGCTAAACGTATTTATGCGAGTGTTGTTTATTCAAAAACGAATTGCGATGGTTACAAACCTGAAGGAATTACATATCCATCGGGAAAACTTCAAGAGCAGCTAATTTCTGAATTTTATAATGAAATTGATGTTAAACCTAGTAACTTAGGATACTTAGAAGCTCACAGCACTGGAACTGTGGTCGGTGATCCAGAAGAATGCCGAGCAATTGATAGCGTGTTGTGTAGTCAGCGCCAGGAACCTTTACTGGTTGGTTCAGTGAAATCTAATATAGGTCACTCTGAGGCGGCGTCTGGTATATGTTCATTAATTAAAGCGTGCTTTGCATTTGAAACTGGAAAAATTCCTCCAAACATAAACTTCCGTGAGGTAAAACCTGAAATTGCTGCTTTATCGGAAGGCCGTCTAGTTGTGGTAAAAGATGTTGTGGATCTAGGGAAGCCTTATATAGGAGTAAATTCATTTGGTTTTGGTGGAGCCAATGCACATGCACTCTTAAAAGCGTTCGACAAACCTAAACTTAATAATGGCATACCATGCGATGATATTCCAAGATTGTTGACTTGGGCTGGGAGAACAGAGGAAGCCGTCAATCACATTTTCAATACTGTGGAAAAGAAGACTTTGGATGCTGAGTTTTTTGCATTATTACATAACATACAAAAAGAGGAAGTCACCGGAATGGTATTTCGTGGATTTGGTGTGTTCGAAAAATGTCAAACTAATCAAGCAAAGACTCTTGCTAGAGATGTCCAACATTTCACTGGCATAAAACGTCCTATTGTTTGGGTATTTAGTGGTATGGGTTCACAGTGGACAGAGATGGGAGCTTCGCTGATGCAGATTCCCACGTTTTTGCAATCGATAAAGCGAAGTCATAATACTTTACAATCAAAAGGGCTAGACCTAATAAGCATACTCACATCTGCAGATTTAAGTACTTTCGACAATATAATGCATTCATTTGTCGGTATTGCTGCAATTCAAATTGCTTTAGTCGACGTTTTGCGCTCTTTGAACATCGAACCGGATTACATTATTGGTCATTCCGTGGGCGAATTAGGATGTGGTTATGCTGATGGATGTTTCACAGCTGAACAAATGATTCTTGCTTCATACTACAGAGGGAAAGTTAGTCTAGAAATGGAGAAAATTAAAGGTTCGATGGCGGCAGTTGGAATGGGCTTCAAAAAGATTGCTAATATGCTGCCTGATGAAATTGAAGTAGCTTGCCGTAATAGTTCAGACTCTTGCACTATTTCTGGTCCAGCTAACGACGTTGCCAAATTTGTGGCCGATTTAAAAGCAAAAAGTATTTTTGCCAAAGAAGTTCCTTGTTCAAATATTGCTTACCATTCCCGCTACATAGCTCATATGGGACCTGAATTTTTGAAATATTTGCAGCAAATAATACCAAATCCGAAATCCAGAAGTGAAAAGTGGCTCAGTACAAGTGTCCCAAAAAATGAATGGGATCAACTAGGGCGTAATCTGTGCTCAGCGGAGTATCACGCTAATAATCTTTTAAATAGTGTTCTATTTGAGGATACTTTTGATCTGTTGCCCAATAATGCAATAACGATTGAAATTGCACCCCACGGATTGTTGCAAGCTATTCTAAAGCGATCAATGCCGAAAGGAGTACATATTCCCCTTACCCAACGTAATAACAAAAACAACACTTTGTTCTTCCTCTCCGCATTGGGAAAGTAAGTATCTAAAAAGGTGCAAAAGTATTACATGACTAAATACATGTGTAAACTGATTTTCAGATTGTTTAGCAACGGTGTTACATTCCCTGTAGATATGTTATATCCAAAGGTAGAATTCCCAGTGTCGAAAGGTACTTCAGGTATAAGTTCACTGGTGCGTTGGGATCACAGTGAAGATTGGTTTGTAACAAAATATGAAAACATGAAAACTAAGTCGAGTGGAGAGCGGTTATATAAAATAAATTTGAGTAGCGATAATGAAGAATTTATGAGCGGACACGTGATTGACGGTAAAATTTTAATTCCGGCTACTTGTTATCTTCAGTATGTATGGGAGACATATTCTTTGATGTACCACGGTCCTAGCTACATGGACGTTCCGGTTGAGTTCGAAGATGTACGTTTCTTGCGGGCAACAAATATGTCATTAAATGGAAATGTAGAGCTGAACGTCATGATTCATTATGGAACTGGACAATTTGAGGTAATAAATATTACGTTTTTTTTTTCATATACATTANCGAACGTCCCTTACTTTTACAAAGGCATGGCCGCCTTATGTAAGTAGGAATTTAGAATGTACATTTGGTATCAGACATACTTCTGAGCCGCTTTACAAAGTAAGTTACGTGTAATGCAGAGCAGTCGCTCGGAGTAGTTCGGTGCTTGGAAATAACTTCGGCTGCACGTTATTTTGCAACTGACAACGTAATGTGTCTTCGGAGGTGTTCATTTTGCCCTTTACTAGTAGATGACATTGGCCATGATGACAATTTTGGTACTAAAAACTGAAAGAAAACATGGCTTACCTCGAAAGGTGCTTACCTATTTTCCCAGTGGGAAGTATTTTTAAAATATTATTTGTGGACGCATCAGACATGTGTAGAAGATTACAACTTTTTTTTTTTAATTTTACCTTGGTCGCTAGATAAACAACGAAAATTATGTTCGCACTGTAGTCGGTAACGGCGAACATCTTTGTTCCTTGCATCTTGAGCCTCTTCTGACATCTGTCCTATTTGTAAAATGCAGTGTTCAATGATTCATTTTCCATGGTAAAGCACCTTGTGGACTGTTACTGGCATATAGTACCAAGAATATTCATATAAGAAAAGTTGCCTTGTAATCGCTGCATACTCTTCGAAAGCGTTGGCATTAATGGCATAACCACATGCCATTAATTCCAATAAAACATGGAAACGTTTTATTAGCGTTAAATTTATTTCAGTGATTTGAGCAGATTTTTCTGCATTCCTAAAAAAAGATCTTGCGGTGTTGCCATCGTTGGTGTTACCGGTACTGTGCTTAGGCATGTCTATGAGTAATCCCATCTCTTGTTGAAACTTTCTTTGAATACATTTTTTTCTTTCTGCCACTTTTTCTTTATGTTCTGCTGATCTGATTTGCAATGTTTTCACTTCAAGTCTATATGATATATGTAATAGGCACTCCATGTATCTAATCCAAGAAAGTAGCGGTGATAAACCAAACTCGAGCATATTTGTGTCTATCGTTTTGGTAACTAAAGAACTTGGATTGTTCATATCCTTAGGATTTGCTTCACATACATAACACGTCTGAGTAGAGTTATAGCTGGATAAGGCATTACATACCTTGCTATGAGCCATACACAAAATTAACGATCACTTTATCGAAATCTTGGCTTCGTTTATAATAACTTCTGTAGGTCATAAATCATTTATTTGTTTCTTCTACTTCTTTAATAATAAAGTCTGCAGTTTCTTTTGCAAATGTAAATTTAATAGGACGACAATATCTCGGGGAAGACGGCGCAGGATTTTGGAATATAAAAATTAGTTTCCCTCTTGCATTAAAGTGATATATTTGCATTCGCACCATTGACGCACTAAACAAGTTTTCATCGCTTGTAAAATCTTTTGATCTTGCTTGCTTGTACCGATTTTGTGTCGCTCCATCACAACCCCATTATGACAAGAGTTAACGGACTCTGATTTTAAAACGTCTTCAAGTGCCAGACAAAGCCTTTTTAATGTGTGATCAATTAACGACTGTAAACGAACTTCAGCGAATGATTCAGTGATGGTTATGTTTTCTGGATAACATAACTTCTTTGCGGATTTTACCTTATCATATGAAGGATATATGTTCGAGCTACCCTGTTCGCCATACTTTCTTATTACATTGTACCTCTCAGTTGATAAATCAGCATCTATAATCAGCGCAAGTGCTTCATCTGGAGGGTACCGTTTCGGAACAGCACTCTTAATTCTGCATTTCTTCAGAACAGTATCTCTTTCTGGAGAGGCGTTAAATAGTTCTTTTACAATTCCGGCAGAGTCTCGTTTACCTGCAGATCGGATTTTCATTTCACCTGCCATAAACGGTGTTCATTGCATGCATTTCTTCCTAGCTCTATTGCTTTTCTAGATTTTGTTCGTGAAGAACAATCATTGAAATCTTTAGTTGGCCTACCAGCAGTTCCTTTGTCCCTCGATTTTATTACTATTGACGGTATGCATATTTTTGTCTTTAGCCATTCACTATTATTGTCTAAAAATCGTTTTTTTACCCTATATGCTTTAACCCACCCACAGTATACAGTAATCCAGATAGGCAAAACAAAAAGGCTGCGTTTCTTTATACATTCCGGATAATCCCATTTCACAGCCGGAATAAACAGAATGCTTTTGAAATATACGTTAACATATCATCAGGAACGTTCTAAAGAATAAGTAAACAAAAAAGTTTATTCCAAACGTTCAGAATGAATAAAGAAATTCAGCTTATNTTTGACAATTTATTTGAATGTATTGAATGATATTTTTTCACAGTTGTCGTTTTCTTTAACCCAAATGAATCCTGTTTCAATATTTTCTTATAGTGAAAAATATTTTCAAGTCACATAAAATAAAACAACAAGAAAAATTCCAAGCAAATCAGGCTTGTAGCATAAGCGGTTATAACTGGATGCAGTTCCTACACAAGTCATATCGTGTTCCGAACACAACTTTGAGTGAATAATGGTGGGCTGACTTTGGAAAATGGTCCCATAAGTTAGGGGGTAAAACAAGTATTACTTAGCTTAAAGGTAGAACTCACTAAATTTGTATGCATTTGTTCAGCCGCTTATTCTCATTTGAAAAGGATAATGCATGAGTTAATGCAAATAAAAACGGTTTATGCAAATAAGCGAGGCCGTTTTTCAACCGTATAAAATGTATATGCACATATTCTTACATACATATTTATCAAAATATTCAGAATGACGAAATGAATTGGATCAGTCTTGTCTGTTTGTAAACACGCTAACTCGAACAAAATTTAGATATTTTACCGAAAGTCGGTGCGGAAGTTGCCTTTGGTATAATTTAGGTTAGTATTAAATTTTGGCGAAATCTGCCAATAACCACGACCACCTCAACAAAATTTTTGTTTTATTATTTTCTTTTTTACCAATTTCGCTGTTAAAATTTACATTTCAAATATATCAACAAACATTTGTGGGTATTTTTGCACCAGTCATTGCCTATGGGTTAATGACAAAAGAATCCCATAAATGCACAATATTTCATGTATTAATTTTCAAATAGGCATATTGTCAATGGCTGGTTTACTGTATACTATGAACCCACCTGTCTTTAAAATTTTGACTTAAACGCTTACAAAATACGCCAAGTTTTTCGTCATCAATTTTTGTGTGTGAGCCACTGCTTTGTTACTCCTCATATGTTCAATAATAGAAGCACAGCGATTTTTTCAACAGTATTTAGCCAAATATCGAATAGTTGATGGTTGATTATTTCACAGGACATTTTAAATTTTTAATCAGAAATATCGGAGATGTGAACCGCTGCAGCCTCTTTTTATTGAAACTCGTACACAAAACTCTCACGCCTCTTTCGATGTAAACTGCAGGCCCGTACTCGCCCGTGTTACACAAATATGATATATACGTGCACTTTTGTAATTTTAAGTAGATTTTACTACTACCTATTATTATAATACGTAACTACATTTTTTTTTTTAAATAGAGATGATCTTTGAAACTAAGGCCAGTCAGATCGGGCATTTCTCGTGAGTCGGTTACTTTTTCATAGAACGCAAACAATTCTTCATTGTTTTTTNTAAATAGAGATGATCTTTGAAACTAAGGCCAGTCAGATCGGGCATTTCTCTGTGAGTCGGTTACTTTTTCATAGAACGCAAACAATTCTTCATTGTTTTTTCGTTACAATCGTACTTTGGAAACAAAACACAAAAATTATCTAAAACTGATTTATGGCTTAGGAACCGGCTTTTCATATTAGCAATATATGTCTCAGGGAAGTGGAATGTAAAAAACAATGCCATAGTATGCCTCGGCGTCTCCGGTTTTCACATTAAAACGATTCATCTGGCGACTGCTTTATCGCCATACTTTGATTTTTGTGCCTTTTTTCTTCTTCTACGTGTTCGAAAAACAAATTAAAGTTTTTTTCTGCATTTTGTCGCATTTCTTAAATTTTTTATAGATATTAGCGTGATACAAATAACTTGTACGGTATTTCACTGTGACAAATAACGACTTTTTTCGCAATTGGAAAAAATACAACTTTGAAACTCTTTTTAATACACTTTTTCATTTTTCTACTGGCGGAATTACAGAACGCGGTAGATAATACGAATTTCGAATACTCGCAAGTTACAAAGAATTTGGACTATTAAACGGACAGGGTGGCGACGAATAACTGTTACGCAGTTTTTTTTTATTTTTTTAATAAAAAGATCCTTGATGGACTTTGTGAAAAAAGTATTTTATTGTTAATTTTCCACTTTAGCAACTCTTGCAAAAATTTGTAAAATTAAATAGTCCGTGATCGAATAAATTATTCAATAACAAATAAAAAGTAAAATAAGTAAGAAAGTCTAGGTTCGGGCGGAGCCGAACATTAAATACCCGGCGCAAGTATTAAATATATGTTTTTCAGCTTTCCGAAAGCTACCGCTACATGGTAAGCCGGGGTGTATCAGTTTTGAGTAAACTAGCGTCCTTAAATTTCGAAATATTGAAGTTTCGGGCATTTCTGAAATTTACCGTTATATGAAAAATGGCCGGAATTTTAGTCCGATTTCAATAATTTTCAAGTTTTGCTTTTATGTGGCAGGCACAATAACCATACCGAGTTTGGTTCAAATTCGTGGAGCGGTTACCGAGATACACACATATATGTGATCACTAGCTTATACCCGCGGGTTTCACCCCGCGCTTTTATACAAATACTAGCTTATACCCGCGGGTTTCACCCCGCGCTTTTATACAAATATAAAAAATAATTTAATGATGTTAGATTTTATTTCTGTGCCCATTTCGTTATAACTCGTTATTTTTTAAGCGAGTTAAGGTATTTAGGCCGTTTAAAACTATGAAATTATAAAATCTCGTCTGCGCGCTAGGTATACGAAAGATATCAAGTTTACCTCAAAATGGTTCCAGGTGTACGACGCGTGAACGTGTAACCTTCTTGGAGGTGCCACGGCAGGTTCTAATATTTCCAACTCAAATTTCGTAAACTGGCCTTGATAAAATACCACTTCTCATTACTGTAGCAAATGCCTCAAGAGAGCTTTAGATTATAAGGCCGAACCTGGCTCACCCTTTTCCAGCTAATGAAATTTATTCTGTCAGTACGGCACTCATAAAATAAATCTCCTTAACAAATTTAAAATACTTATTATATATTAAGAAGTTTTTAGCATGTATGAGAGGCGACATGCCTCCTTTTTTAATAACTCACATTTTTTCCATGAGCAATTGATGCATTTTGTATACACAACTCCATACCAAGTTCCAGTATTCTTCCACAAGCACTTCCAGGGATATGTGGCAAGAAAAAGTGTTGGTTCTACCAATTTTATAAGTTCGTGAAACGACTTTAAAAGCTTTATTTCAAAAAAGGTTACAATTAGATTCGTATTCAATATTTCATTATTTAATTTTAATATACTCACATT
>NW_016157679.1:162979-163845 GCF_001687245.7 Rhagoletis zephyria | reverse complement strand
ATTGTTGGTTCTACCAATTTTATAAGTTCGTGAAACGACTTTAAAAGCTTTATTTCAAAAAAGGTTACAATTAGATTCGTATTCAATATTTCATTATTTAATTTTAATATACTCACATTTGGTTTTCCCAACCGCACGTTTTTTCAGTCGTAAGCAAAAGAAAAAGAAATTTACCAAAAAGGAAGTAATATGTGAAAGGAAGTAGAAAAGGGTTACCTAGTTGCGCTTAAACAAACGAAGTTAAAGCGTTGCCTGATAGGTTTATTGTGCGGTCTGAAAACCAAGTATGAGTTTAAGCGAATTGATTAGCCAGTGACGGTGTTTCCAACAAAAAGTAAATTTGTACTGGAAGTACCACGCCTCTTTTTCTTATAACCCTAATCTTCTTCCATGAATTTAGAATTAATTTTACATACCCCAGCACCAAGTCCCATTACTGTACCATGAACACCTCTAGAGATATACAGTATAAAAGAGTAAATTTGTACGGGAGGAACCATGTCCCCTTTTCGAATAGCGCAAATTTTTCTCCATGAGTATGGAGTTAATTTTGTATACACATCTCGGTGCCAAGTTCCAGTCCTCTGCAATAAACACCTCCAGAGATATGCAGCATAGAAAAATCAATTTGCATTTTCTATACACATCTCGGTGCCAAGTTCCAGTCCTCTGCAATAAACACCTCCAGAGATATGCAGCATAGAAAACTCAATTTGCATGGATTTGCCACACCACCTTTTTCAATAACTCTCATTTTTCTCCATGAGTATGGTATTAGTTTCACATACAAACATACATACATATGTATTTCCATACCAAGCTTGAGTGCTTTACCCCAAACATTTGAAGAGGTCTGCAATATGAAA
>NW_016157679.1:160407-162042 GCF_001687245.7 Rhagoletis zephyria | reverse complement strand
AGATTGATGAGGAAACCCGACTTAGCCATACCGGATTAACTTGCTTTGTGTGCACAGGGAAATTCCAGCATAACTTAATTAATCACCAAACCTACATGATCAAATGATTAAAAATTAATTTTTTAATCGCGTTGCAATTAACTGTTTTGTCAGATTAAAATTAATCATGATTAACTGTAATCAGATTGAATTTAATCGAATTAACTAACTGATTAAAACATCAATCGATTAATGCCATCACTGATTTCACATACATATCACTATACCAAGTTCCAGTTCTCTCCCACAAATACTTCCAGAGATATGTATGTAATATGAAAATTCCAATTTGTATGGGAGGGCCTTGAGTTATCGGACTTAATTTCAGTCTAAAACCATCCTTCCGAAATCCGTAGTAAGTGTACTAAATTTCGCGTGATGATTTCCCAAACATCCAAACATACAAACTTTCACATTTATAATATTAGTAAGATAACTGGGCGGTGCTACGCTAATTTTGCAAAACTTTATCATAAACGTATTTCTTGGTAAAGAATTGTTGCAATCATCAATCTTACTACTTTTATTTAATATTATAAATGTGAAAGTTTGTATGTTTGGATGTTTGGGAAATCATCACGCGGAAACGACTGACCGGATTTGCATGAAATTTGGTACGCAGATAGCTTATGGGCCAGATTAGTTAATAGGCTATTTTTTTAAGAATTGCCACCTGTTAAAAAAGTTTAATTTATTTAATATGCGGGAACGACTGAATGGATTTGCATGAAATTTTGCAAGCAGATAGCTTATGACCTACAGTGGAAAATAGGCTAATTTTTTGGAAGAGTTGCCACCTGTTAAAAAAGTTTAATTAAATTAATACGCGGAAACGACTAAACGGATTTGCATGAAATTTTGCACACAGATAGCTTATGACCTAGGTTAGAAAGTAGGCTACTTTTTTAAGAGTTGCCACATGTTAGAAATGTTTAATTTAATTAATACGCGGAAATGAGTGAACTGATTTGCATGGAAGATTTCACACAGATAGCTTATGAGCTAGGTTGAAAAATAGGCTACTTTTTTAAGAGATACCACCTGCTAAAAAAGTTCAATTAAATTAATACGCGGAAAAGTCTGAACGGATTTGCATTAAATTTTGCAAGCAGATAGCTTATGACCTACAGTGGAAAGTACGCTAATTTTTTTGAAGAGTTGCCACCTGTTAAAAAAGTTTAATTTAATTAATACGCGGAAACGACTAAACGGATTTGCATGAAATTTTGCAAGCAGATAGCTTATGACCTACAGTGGAAAGTACGCTAATTTTTTTGAAGAGTTGCCACCTGTTAAAAAAGTTTAATTTAATTAATACGCGGAAATGAGTGAACTGATTTGCATGGAAGATTTCACACAGATAGCTTATGAGCTAGGTTGGAAAACAGGCTACCTTTTTTAAGAGTTACCACCTGCTTCAAAAAAGTTTAATTAAATTAATACACGGAAACGGCTAAACGGATTTGCATGAAATTTTGCACATGGATAGCTTATGACCTAGGTTAGAAAGTAGGCTACTTTTTTAAGAGTTGCCGCCTGTTAGAAATGTTTAATTTAATTAATACGCGGAAATGAGTGAACTGATTTGCATGGAAG